>NW_025321369.1:0-8267 GCF_019176455.1 Solea senegalensis
CGATAGTCATGAAGTGCTTCGAGAAACTGGTCAGAACGCACATCAAGGACAGTATCGACATCACTGTGGACCCCCACCAATATCCATACAGGAAAAACAGATCCACAGAGGACGCCATCTCTTCTGTGGTCCACACAGTCCTCACTCACCTGGAGAGCAAAGACTCCTATGTCCGCCTGCTCTTCCTCGACTTCACATCCGCTTTCAACACCATCATACCACAGACCCTGATCCATAAACTATTTTCACTCGGACTGAGCCCCCCCCTCTGCAACTGGGTCCTGGCCACAGTCAGTGAGGATCCACGACATCTCCTCACTTTATCATCACCCCTCATGCTGCTCCCCAGAATGGAGTGCCTACCCTCTTCTGGAAACCACCTGCTCACTCATGACTGCTCACTAAACATCAGGAGGCAGTCATATTGTAATTTGCTGATGACACGGCAGTGGTTGGACGCATCAGCAACGACCAGTTCCAGCTACTTGGAACACCTGGAGATTTGGTGCGGAAACAACCTCTGCATCAACACAAAAGCTCAAGGAGATGGTGGGGCTTCAGGAGACACCCCATTCTCAATTCAGTTCAATTCAATTTTATTTGTATAGCGCCAAATCATAACATACATTATCTCAAGGCACTGTACATAGACAACATCAAAGAGAGCAGAGAACCCCAACAGTTCAGACAATGAGCAAGCACTAGGCATCAGTGGAGAGAAAAAACTCCCTCTTAACAGGAAGAAATCTCTGACAGAACCAGGCTCAGAGATGTGCGGTCATCTGCCTCGACCGGTTGGGGTGAAAGGAAAAATGGGGGATAATGGAGAGGTGGGGGACAGAAAATGGGGGGAGAGAAAGGACAAGAGGGAGATGAGGGAGAGACAGAAGAGAGAGAGGGAGACCAGCAGCAGATACACAACAACTGTATCAGGTTACAAGTTTATACAGTTACTGATATCGACTTTTTAATTTACAAAATAATAATAATGGTGACGATGAGCGTAGCCTCGGAAACTGGATCTTGATCCTGCAACCTGCATGATGAGAGTACAGAGAGAGAGAGAGAGGGAAGGAAGGAAAGACACAAACTAGGGAGAGAAAGAGACAAGGTTAATGACATATAAAAAGTCATAATCAAATGCTGAGTGTGAGAGAGTGAATGTGCGTGTACCACCGCTCTCCCCTGCACATTGGAGGAACAGCGGTGGAAGTGGTCTCCAGCTTCAGGTACCTGGGCGTGCATCTCAAGGACGACCTCACCTAGAGCAGCAACACTTCCAGCCTGGTCCGGAAGGCACACCAGCGCCTGTACTTCCTCAGGAGGCTGAGATGCTCTGGACTAGGAAGGTCAGCCCTTATCACCTTCTACAGACACATCTGTAGAAGGTGATAAGGGCTGACCTCTAGTGGAGAGAGTCCTGTGCTCCTGCATCACTGTGTGGCACGGCAGCTGCTCTGCAGCAGAGAAGAAGAGAGTGGTGAAAGCTGCACAGAGAACTGTGGGCAGCAGCCTCCCCACCATCACGGACATCTTCACCTCCAGATGCAGAAAAAGGGCCACCTGCATCATGAGAGATCCCACCCACCCAGCACACACACTGTTCACCCCCCTCCCCTCAGGCAGGAGGCTACGGAGCATCAAGAGCAGGACAACAAGACTGAGGAACAGCTTCTACCCTGGAGCTGTCAGACTCCTGAACTCCCCCACGGACTGTACTTTAACATGCCCCCAGTACTGTACGCCACCTTTGCACCAATTACCTCCAGGTAAAGGTTTAAAGTTTTAATCTTTTCCTCGCCTTCGTATTTGACCACAACACCCAGGCACATGGTCCCATTTAATGTTAAACTTGGTGCGTATACAACCAATAACTCGTTCCACGTGGATCCTGATCCTGTTAGCTGAACGAGCTAGCCGGGGCTGGTGTTAGGTGCTTGTCGTCAGTTCATCTGCATGGATCATTAACCTTAGGTCTGTCCGATTGGAGAACTCATCCTCCCCCCCTCTCGGGATCTCCTGGGGGTATCTATATTCAGAGCTTTCCGTGGCTCACAAAAGACACAGGATGGGCGGCTAACCCATACTGTCCCGTGTGCCGTCTTTCCGGGCTGTCTCTCCAGTGGTCACTAAACTGTTATTGGTTGTCAGTCAGTCTATTCCTAGGAGTCACTGGCTGTACCAGGTTGAGGCAAAATTTTAAAGTATGGGAGCATTTCACCAAAAATAAAAGATGAAACAAGTTGATTGCTTCTTTTAATCATTCATTCTGATAATAAAGCTCCTTATAATAAAGCTCCAGTGTTAAAATATTCCATGTTATCAGTAACAAACGGTCCAGGTGTCTCTGCGGCACAGAAAGATACTTTTTATTGTCAGCATCGGAAAACAAATCATCACTAAACATTCACAAATTCAAGGAGAATAGATTTTGCACACTTGAGTTATTGTTCTCTTTCTCTCTGTCTCTTTTTTTCCAGGACCGGTTGTTCTTTGTGATGAAGTACGTCAACGGCGGAGACTTGATGTTTCAGATTCAAACATCTAGAAAATGTGACATGGCACGGTTCTGATTTTATGCCGCTGAGGTCACATCTGCCATGAAGTTCCTTCATCAAAAGTGTCCACAGGTGCTTGAATATACTATGCATTATGTGCATTCAGGCACCTGTGGACACTTTTTATTGGATAAAGTCACTATGGTGCGTTCACCCCAATGTGAATTTGAATATGGTGTTACTCACATGTGTTTGGTGGCAGGATCGTTTATCTTTACCTGTGCTCATTATGTGGCGAATATTAACATACTTTGTTCCAGAAAAGGTGTAATAATGTAATATTAACACTAATAACGCTTTTAATTATTTCAACAAATTTAGCATTTGCTACAATTAGCATATGCCGCTTTTCCACTACGTGATCCTGGCTCATCTCACCTCGCCTCAGCACGGCAGTGGCAGGTTTTTTTGCTTTTCCATTAGCGATGGAATGTGGAGCGATGTCGTCAGACTGCCAGCCTCATGTCAAGAGACATGAACAAGACATCCGACACAACTGTAGATCAACTGATCTCAAAAAGACTTAATAATCGGTTAAGCATTTAGCAAGGAAATGTCTAAAACATCTTCTTTCCTCTCCCACTTTCCATATGTGATCCCTCAAACTTTTCACGGATTGTCTTTAGTTTCTCAGTAATGTTGTGTCCTGTCTTTCTCCATCTGGGCTGCACTTCGCTCTCTCCTCCCACTTTTAGGAGACAAGAGACTTATTGAAACAGACTGGATATGTATACCACATATACATTTACAGTATATATATGTGTGTACACTATAAAAATATTAGCAGACTTTAACGATGAATGAATTATAAGAACTTTGGCTCTGTTCTTTTTTTCCAAAAGGCATGATGGGAGGAACAGTGTATTTTACTGAGAAAGTGTTGTGTTTACTGTGATATTTGAGCATTTGATATTAAATATTTTTGATTCATGATATTTTTACAATGTTATATGTAGAATTAAGTACATTTGTAATGGCTTTTAAAAATGTTAACTGTATGTTTATTTGACATAATCAAACAGGTCAACATATTTGAAATATTTCTAGTTTTATTGCCAACAAATGTTGCTTTCACAGAATATACAGCTCACTACTATTATTATTATTCTAATTATTATTATAATTATATTAATATAATTATAAGAAAATATTAAAATAAAGTCAGGCCAGAAAACCTGCAGACTTGTGATCATATTATTAGGAACATTAACAGTTAAAAGTAGTTTTAAAAGCAGCCTGCCCAGGAATCTGGGGTGAAGAGTGCAGGTCTCAGTGCATCACACGGTCACAGCTCCATGCCACACCGTCATCTGCCCCGTGTCACAATGTCTGGGACTCAACATGCTAACAGCTAGCTGCTAATAGGGCTGTCATGATTAAGGAATTTTCACCGTGGTAAATGAATGTGGTGATGTCATGTGCGTATCTGTGATAGTCTCGTTTATACTGTGGTTTATCATTTCACCATTTCCTCTTGAAGAATCAGAAGAGTTTATTTATTTTTGCCACAGACTGAAAACATGAACATTTCAGCGTTTACATGTGATCGACAACATAGACGCTTTAGTTTGAACATGGGAGCAAAAGTTTGACTAAAACTTCATGTTCTCTGATGAAGCCTGTGACTCAGTGACATCATCAGTGACTCTGTGACATCATGGTCTTCCATGCTTCTTCAGTCTCCTCAGGTTTAGCAGGTCAAAGTCGTGCTCTATAGAGTTTAAGTGTAAAACCTGGTGATGGACTCGTTCTCTTCATCTGTCAATCATCTTTGAATGTTTCTGTGGACTTGTGAACTGCCATCATGTGTGACATCATCGACACAACACACCTGAACTACACAACACATCGAAGTAACACAACACACCTGAGTAACACAACACACCTGAGTGACACAATACATCTGAGTAACACAATACACAAGAGTAACACAACACACCTGGGTGACACAACACACCTGGGTTACTGCCTTGAATTTGGCCATCACCAGGCTGACACAACACACCTGGGTGACTGGCTACAGAGCGACTGTACACACCAAGAGTAACCCACAACACACCAGGTGACTGTACACCTGAGTGACCTGTCCCCACCAGAGCTGACCCACCACCAGCACAGCTGGGTAACACACCCTGTGGGTGACACAGCACCCAGCTGAGTAACCTGTATAGGCTACGACCCCAGCACACCCTGGGTGACACAACACATCTGGGTAACGCAACACACCAGGCGACCTGGCTGCACCTGGTGACACAGCATCCTGAGGTAACTTGTACACCTGGGTGACACAACACAGCTAGGGTAGCACAGCACGCCAGGTGCACAACCTGGTGACACAACTGCACCACAGGTGACTACAGCAGCACAGCTGAGGTAACACAACACCAGGCACAGCAGCACCTGGGTGACACACAACACATCCTGAGTAATTGCCACCTGAGTGGCCTAACACAATGAGTAACCACAACACACCAGAGGCGAGCCTGGCACCTGGTGACACAACACATCTGAGTGACACAACACCTGGGTGACACAATACACCAGAGCAACACAACACATCTGAGTATCACAACACACCTGAGTGACACAATACACCAGAGCGACACTCAACATTGAGTGGTCATCAAGGCTAGAAAACCATTTACCATAAACACAACAGACATTTTAGCTGTTTCCTCATTTTTGTTCAAATCTTTCTGGAAACAGTTGGACAGAAATTAACCTTTGCTATATCGGGAAGATTCCAGTCTGGCCAGAAATGGTCTTCATGGAAGAGTTGCAGCCAAAAAGCCGATGTGGAAACAAGGCCAAGTGACTCAAGTATGCACGAAAACATAGGAACTGGGGTGAAGAAAAATGGCAGCAGGTGCTCTGGACTGATGAGTCACAATTTGAAATATTTGGCTGCAGCAGAAGGCAGTTTGTTCGTCGAAGGGCTAGAGAGTGCTACAATAATGAGTGTCTGCAGGCAACAGTGAAGCATGGTGGAGGTTCCTTGAACGTTTGGGGCTGAATTTCTGCTCAGGATTAATGGTGTTCTCAATGCTGATAAAATACAGGCAGATACTTATCCATCATGCAATTTATCCTGCAGCAGGACAGCGACCCCAAACATACAGCCCAAGTCATTAAGAACTATCTTCAAGAAGTACTGGAAGTGATGGTGTGGCCCCCACAGAGCCCTGATCTCAACATCATCGAGTGTGTCTCGGGATTAAATGAAGAGACAGAAGGATGTGAGAAAGCCTACACCCACAGAAGATCTGTGGTTAGTTCTCCAAGAGGTTTGGAACAACCTACCAGTCGTGTTCCTTCAAAAAGTTAAAGTTAGTTTTTATTAATCCCCTTAGGGAAAGTATTCCTCTGCATTTTGACCCATCCTAGAATTAGGAGCAGTGGGGGGATGGGTACCTTGCTCAGGGGTACCCCAGCCCTTTTCGGCCGGGTGGGGATTTGAACCGGCGACCTTCTGGTTACAAGTCAAGTTCCCTTTCCACTTGGCCACAGGCTGCCCAAAAACTGTGTGCAAGTGTACCTGGAAGAATTGATGCTGTGTTGAAGGCAAAGGGTGATTTAGATTTCTCTTTTGTTTATTCACTGCATTTTATTGTTTGATGAAAATAAATGATTAACACTTCCATTTTTGAAAGCATTCTTTGTTTAAAGCATTTTTTTCACAACTGCCTAAAACCTTTGCACAGTACTGTGGACAGTAGAAAAAAGAAAAAAACCTGAAAACAGCCTTATCTCAGCTGAATGCGCACACAAAGAGACACTAATAGAAAAACACATCCCAACAGTGAAATCATTACAGTATCAAACACTGAAAAAATATCTTTTAAGATGTTAACTTCATTTGTGAGTTTTATGTTACGAGACAGTAGAAAAATTAAAAAAGTCACTAAACAGCCTTATCTCAGCTGAATGCGCACACAAACAGACACTAATAGAAAAGCACATCCCAACAGTGAAATCATTACAGTATCAAACACTGAAAAAGTCACTAAACGCCGTATCTCATCTGAATGCGCACACAAAGAGACACTAATAGAAAAACACATCCCAACAGTGAAATCATTACAGTATCAAACACTGAAAAAGTGACTAAACGCCTTATCTCAGCTGAATGCGCACACAAAGAGACACTAATAGAAAAACACATCCCAACAGTGAAATCATTGCAAAATCAAACACTGAGGGTACGGAAGTATAACTTTTAAAATGTTAACTTCATTTGTGAGTTTTATGTAACGAGACAGTAGAAAAATTAAAAAAGTCACTAAACAGCCTTATCTCAGCTGAACAAAGAGAGAACAAAGAGAAAACAAAGAGACACTAATAGAAAAACACATACCAACAGTGAAATCATTGCAAAATCAAACACTGAGGGTACGGAAGTATAAGTTTTAAGATGTTAACTTCATTTGTAAGTTTTATGTTACGAGACAGTAGAAAAATTAAAAAAGTCACTAAACAGCCTTATCTCAGCTGAATGCGCACACAATGAGACACTAATAGAAAAACACATCCCAACAGTGAAATCATTGCAAAATCAAACACTGAGGGTACGGAAGTATAAGTTTTAAGATGTTAACTTCATTTGTGAGTTTTATGTCACGAGACAGTAGAAAAATTAAAAAAGTCACTAAACAGCCTTATCTCAGCTGAATGCGCACACAAACAGACACTAATAGAAAAGCACATCCCAACAGTGAAATCATTACAGTATCAAACACTGAAAAAGTCACTAAACGCCGTATCTCATCTGAATGCGCACACAAAGAGACACTAATAGAAAAACACATCCCAACAGTGAAATCATTACAGTATCAAACACTGAAAAAGTCACTAAACGCCTTATCTCAGCTGAATGCGCACACAAAGAGACACTAATAGAAAAACACATCCCAACAGTGAAATCATTACAGTATCCAACACTGAAAAAGTCACTAAACGCCTTATCTCAGCTGAATGCGCACACAAAGAGACACAAATAGAAAAACACATACCAACAGTGAAATCATTACAGTATCAAACACTGAAAAAGTCACTAAATGCCTTATCTCAGCTGAATGCGCACACAAAGAGACACTAATAGAAAAACACATCCCAACAGTGAAATCATTGCAAAATCAAACACTGAGGGTACAGAAGTATAACTTTTAAGATGTTAACTTCATTTGTGAGTTTTATGTAACGAGACAGTAGAAAAATTAAAAAAGTCACGAAACAGCCTTATCTCAGCTGAATGCGCACACAAAGAGACACTAATAGAAACATCCCAACAGTGAAATCATTACAGTATCAAGTCACTAAAAGCGCCCTTATCTCAGCTGAATCACTTTTAAACAGACACTAAGAGAAATACACATCCCAACAGTGAAATCATTGCAAAATCAAACACTGAGGGTACAGAAGTATAACTTTTAAGATGTTAACTTCATTTGTGAGTTTTATGTAACGAGACGGTAGAAAAATTAAAAAAGTCACGAAACAGCCTTATCTCAGCTGAATGCGCACACAAAGAGACACTAATAGAAAAACACATCCCAACAGTGAAATCATTACAGTATCAAACACTGAGGGTACAGAAGTATAACTTTTAAGATGTTAACTTCATTTGTGAGTTTTATGTAACGAGACAGTAGAAAAATTAAAAAAGTCACGAAACAATATATCTCAAGTTGAATCTCATACACAAAGAGACAC
>NW_025321370.1:0-8716 GCF_019176455.1 Solea senegalensis
AAATCACCCAAGAATGTCACAGTATGGTGTGTCGTCCAAAATCAGTCAAAAATGACATAGTATAGTATGTTGTCCAAAATCACCCTAAAAAGTCATAGTATAGTATGTTGTCCAAAATCAGTCAAAAAAGTCATAGTATAGTATGTTGTCCAAAATGTGACAAAAAGTCATAGTTTAGCATGTTGTCCAAAAAGTGAAAAAATTCATAGTAAAGTATGTCGTCCGAAATGAGACAGAAAAGTCACAGTATAGTATGTCATCCAAAATGTGTCAAAAAAGTCATAGGTTAGTATGTCTTCCAAAATTTGTCAAAAAAATCATAGTATAGTATGTTGTCCAAAATCACTCAAAAATTTCATAGTATAGTATGCCGTTCACAGTCAGTCAAAAAAGTCATAGTTTAGTACGTTGTCCAGAATGAGACAAAAAAGTCATAGTTTAGTATGTCATTCAAAATCACCCAAAAAAGTCATAGTATAGTATGTCATCCAAAATCACTCAAAAATGTCCTAATATAGTATGTCGTCCAAAATTTGACAATAAAGTCATAGTATAGTTTGTCGTCGAAAATGTGACAAAAAAGTCATAGTTTAGTATGTCGTCCAAAATTTGACAAAAAGTCAGAGTTTAGTATTTCGTCCAAAATGAGACAAAAACGTCATTGTATAGTATGTCGTCCAAAATGTTACAAAAATGTCATAGTTTAGTACGTTGTCCAAAATGTTACAAAAATGTCATAGTTTAGTACATTGCCCAGAATGAGACAAAAAAGTCATAGTTTAGTATGTCATTCAAAATCACCCAAAAAAGTCATAGTATAGTATGTTGTTAAAAATCACCCAAAAATGTCATAGTATAGTATGTCATCCAAAATCACTCAAAAATGTCCTAATATAGTATGTCGTCCAAAATTTGACAAAAAAGTCAGAGTTTAGTATTTCGTCCAAAATGAGACAAAAACGTCATTGTATAGTATGTCTTACAAAATGTTACAAAAATGTCATAGTTTAGTACGTTGCCCAGAATGAGACAAAAAAGTCATAGTTTAGTATGTCGTCCAAAATGTGACAAAAAAGTCATAGTATAGTATGTCGTCTCAAATGAGACAAAAAAAAAACCTGTGAAAGACATTGTCAGCCCAAGAGGCCTAATGGAGAAGACACTTGCCTACTCACTACTCAGCCAGGGAACGTGGGTTCAAGACCATTCTGGGACAACTTAGTCATTGTGGAGTAAGAGTTCCCATGTTTGACCAACAAGTCATACTTTGGTATGTCGTCCAAAATGTGACGTCGTTGATGACGACTTTTCTGTGTATCCTATAGGAAGGCTGCCATCTTGGATTGCACGTCAAATCGGAGGCGATTTTTGCCATTTCGCACCATTGGTATTTGAACAACTCGAGCTTTCGTTTGAGCACCTTTAAACTTGGTGCGGTCACTGTGGACCAGTTCAGGAGCTTACAATGCTTATGGTCAGTTAAAATGTGGCATGGCGTACGGGATAGGGGGCGGCACATTTCTCGTAACCCACAACGAAACGAAAAAAGTTCCTTCATGATTTCGGGAATAACCTTTACAGAGATTATCGTATCAAACTGAAAATTGGTGAAAACACATAAAAGAGATGGTAGATGATGTGTGCTGAATATGATGGCAGATCGTTTAACAATGTTGCCATGGCAATTATGCAAACTGTGTATGTGCGACCCCAGAAAGATGTTTTTATATTTTTTGGGAAGCAAACCAAAGGATTTGATTCTGACACTGTGATATATTACATATGTTACATCCTCAGTCTTTGTCTTCCTCTCATCTTCACCGTTTCCTGTCTGCACTTCCCTTTAAACATTCATAGAACTTTTATTTTGAAGTGAACTCTGCTTTCCCTTCCTCATCTGTCTCATATTTGTGTGTGTGTGACACGTGTGTGTGTCTGTGTTTAATTTAAGACGAAGGATGTTCTGCTTTTCTAAAGAATTTCACTGGCTGAGTTGACAGGTTGGACTAAATTAGAATGTGTATTGACGCCAACTTTGACCTTTGAGGTCACCACAGCCTTGAGTTCTGTGAATGTTTGGACACCGTATTTGGAGAAATTCCCTAAAGGCGGATATTGTGTACACAGAAATGGGATGGTCCTAAAAAACCTGAAAACATATTCCCTCCTGTCACTCGCTGTTAGTCACATTAACATAAACAATCAGCAGATGAATATTAAAGCTGCAGTTTGTAACTTTTAAACAAAAACAAATGGTCTGTTACATTCAAACTGTTGTCATAAGAGTTCAAACATTATGGATTAAGTCATATTACATTACTACAGCTGAAAATATCTACAAGTGTTCGTGAAAAGTTTGAGAAGTGGATTCTACTGCTAAAGTTCAGTCAACTTTCACAATCACATCTTTATCATTATCACAATTGTGGCTGCTCGTGAACACGATCGTGCAGAATTGAAAAATGCGTGCATCGCCAACTGCAATCAAGCGCTCCCTGAACAGCTGCCTACGTGGCTGCATCTGCACGTGACGATCACAGCTGCTGCTGTTTCCTTTATGACGCAGTTCCAATTAAGTTTCCTGGACACAGTCTGGACAAGTAAGGCTTTGTTATGATCAGTTTTCATTTTTTTACAGATATACAACACATATATTTCTACTGTTCTTAACAAAGTTCAGTAGAAAAAACATCAGAAGACAACACAGCTCTTTCATTTGGTACCTGGTACTTTTTTGGTACCTGCTCTGGTGAGGTTCCAAGCGAGCTGAGCTGATACTAAAATGTGATGTCGACAGACTGCCGGACACTGATTGGCAGAGAGTGTCGTTACTGAAAGAATCAAGAGTGCGACGTCCGACACGGGAATCAAACCAAACAACGCAGAACTGCAGATCAAGTCTTCAACTTTTAATCTCCAACGCTTAGCAAGGAAATGTCGAAAATGTCAAAATCAGAGGAGCCTGATGTATTTAGCGATAGCACTGCTGAAAGCCTGCGATCATGAGTCGATTCACAACCAGTTCTGTCGTACTTCGTTCAGTGATCGAGTCTTTTTAATGAACTGATTCTAATGATTCAATACAGGAGCAATGGTCAACAACGTGCCTGGTACCCAAACCGTGTAGAGTCCAGCCTTGCCGAGCTAAGCAGTGGTAGAACTGTATAGCGGAGAAGCGCCATAAGTCATGTAATGTTCTCTGGACTACTTAGTATCCTAATAACTTAATACCCAGGTAACCTATGGCCAGACAAGACACTCATTGGCCCCACATCATTTGAGTTTGACACCGCTCTTCTAGAACAAAGAGGTCTGATCTTTTTCCTCACCTCTGTGTAAAGTGGCCGTGTTGAATGGAGGCGGGCTGATCTCGGTGTACGCTCTCTCTCTGGGAACAGCTGACTTCATCTCCATGTAGCTACTCTCTTGGGGACAGAAGGGCAGGCCCGGCAGGTCTTTGATGGTGGCGTAGGGATTCTCACTGTTCAGAGAGCTGCTGCTAACAGCCACCGTGTCCTTCAGCTCTGTCAACACACATGACGCCAAGAGACAAATGTTAAAAGACATCATGAGGACATGTGGAGAGAAAAGACAGAACACAGCACATTAACAGGTTCAGAGTTTAAAATGTGACTTGACTCAGAGATGGGGACAGTGAATTCAGACTTGACTTGCGACTCAAGCTTTACAGACTTGGAATTGGACTTAAGATTTGAGCAAGTTCCCTCAAGGCTGTCCCGTCTTATCAGAACCTTTGTTGATAATGCCGTCGTGGAGATGCCAGGTGATGCCCGTTCAACAACGTCAAATTTCATCTCAGAACACACCCAGATGGTTCAGTCACATGCTAATGTGGAAGCAAATATGACTATGACTAGAATAGTAGCATGACGGAGATAATGTAACGTCTACATCTGTGAATATGAAAAATATTATGTGTTTTTCACTACAGAAGAAACTAAATGACCTCTGCTGTTGGACGCAGGGAGAAACGTATATATCGATATCGATCGTTTGTCGGCCCAAGCACTGAAAGTGTGAATATACACTACAATGACAGTGTGAATATACACTACAATGACAGTGTGAATATACACTACAATGACAGTGTGAATATACACTACAATGACAGTGTGAATATACACTACAATGAAAGTGTGAATATACACTACAATGACAGTGTGAATTTACTCTAAAATGAAAGGGTGAATTTACAGGAGTAAAACAAAAAGACAGAAGCTTTAACTGTAAAAATGTACAAAAAAGTAAATGTATAGTTTAATATCTTGCTGGTGAAGCTGGGGTTATTCTTACTTCTCAACAGAAGCAAACAGGAGAGCAAAAGGAGGCGAAAGAGCGGCAATAAACTACCTTTGCTGTAATATTTTCCAAGGCTGGCACTGTAGCTGTAGCGCCGATCGATTCCAAACGCCCCTGCAAACAATAAAAGACAAGTCTGCCTTCTTCATTTCCCTCGATCATTAAACAAATCCAAAACAGACTAGCTGTTTTGGAAATCAGCAAAATCAATGCCAGGTGAGAGAATGAATGCCTGCAATGCAACTATCACCCTTTTATGAAGTGTTATTTGTGTTATAGACACTTATCAGATGTGCATTGTTGACTGAAGTGGAAGAAATGTTACGCTCAATAAACTTTTCCTGTATAAAAAGTACTTTTTTTCAAAATGTCAACACACTTATTTTGAATCTTGAACAGTTATTTTTAAACTTCAGCTAATGATCGCTGACACTTTCTGCTGATATTTGGGTGTCTTTAAGAAAACTTATTTTAAATATTAAACGTGTCTTATGTATGTGACTCACAGTACTGCAGGACATTGTTCACTGTCACTCAGAAAGTTACATCAGAGATTTTTTAGATTGATTTTATGAAGCTGTGGTCAGAAGGTCGGGAAACAACCCTCTTACTTTTATTGACTTGTAAAAGTTAATAAGCATCATTTCATCTGCACATCTCTCTCTGTGTGAGTTGGACGGACCTGAGTCTTTGCGGGGCTCCTGGTGTTTCCAGTCTGCGGGCAGCGTTGCGTTGCTCTCTACACCAAACAGGCCACGCCTCTCCCGCTCCATGTTTTTCACACTACAGAACAGCTGGTTATTGGTGTTCTGTATGGTGGACAGATTAATACAGCAAACATGAATCAGACATGTTTTTTAACATGAAGTAAGAGCAAAGAGCTGTTTTCTGGAATGAGGTGGGCTCATAGCTCTGAATACATGAGCAGCTGTTGTTGACTGTATAATCCGTATTTCTGTTCCTGTGCTGCTCTTCGGTTGCTGTGATTACTGAATGTTTTGCCCGGTCAGTGAAGTGGAATAACAGAGATGACATTCACCTTGATAGTGCGGTCGTGGTTGTTGGGGAGGTGTGGCAGTGGAGGCCTGTTCTGGCTCAGTGTGTGGTAGCTGGGGTTGGAGTAGTAGTGGTGGTAACTGTAGGGAACATCTGCAGGCCAAAACAAACACAGCAAATCATCACTGCTGCTATAAAGTTCCCTCAAGGTCAATGACATGCATCTCTGTGGAGCACTAATTGAAAAAACACAACTGTGACAGAGAATCCAGACCATTGAAGTAGAAGAACATCAATAAAAACATCAAACTATAATGATAATGTCTTTTGGAAATGCTGTGTGTCCTCTAAAAAAAACTAAACGTTCACGACTCAGCAAACATTTTCACTCCAACATATGTCGTATGACAGAGGACACCACCCACTCTCCCACACTAAAGCCTTAAAGCTGAGTTAGTGGATAAGATGTAGCTCCACAAAAACACTCCTTTAAGAATGTAAAATCTCATAAGAGGCTTTTCAGAGATTCAATATGCACTTGTCAACCAAAAATGCCACTGTCACTGTTCTATCACAATCGTGTCTATAGCAATGCAGAGATATGCCTGAAAATGCATTGGACCAATGGTCTCAACCATTCTCAACCCAAGAGTGCCATGTACCTAATATAGTTATAATATAATTATATATATTATATTATATATATATAATTATAATAGAGTTTCCTTCAGTGAGTGTTTGGTTCTGGTTAAAATGGCGGGCACTTTTCTTTCAGAAGCAGGGCACACTGTGCGTCTGTGAGGTGACGCCGAGGGACATGACAGAGCAGCGGTGTATGACGCTCTTGGAATGAGAATGGTATGTACAACACATGACAAACAAGTTTTGTTGTGGTTAGTGTAGCTACACCACATGCTAACCAATGTCAGCTTTACGATGGGAACCGTAAATATGTACATCAAAGATATGCTTTTGACCCACGTCATTGTTGCCACTGTACCTGGAACAGCGTATTCAGAGTTGACAGTACGGCTGGTGGAGAAAGAGACGGTGGGTGCGTTGTTCTGCTTGTCTTTCTGCCTGCGGCGATAGAGCAGCAGCAGCGAGAGCAGCAAGACCACCAGGATGACGAGCACGACGATGCCACTAATGGCTCCCCATGACTCCCTCTCACCGGGAGGAAGAGGCACCATGACGCTGCCTGCCTGCTCAGGTGCTTCTGTCATTGGAAAGAGAACAGCAATGTTCTTTAAAGCGCTTGTATGTAACGCACAGGACCATCATTTTAAATGGAGCTGCAGGCGTGTTGGACCGGAACACATATCGGGATGAAACAATTACTCAAAGAATCAATTATTAAACGGTTACTAAATGAATTGTCAACTATTTTGACGATCATTTAATCGCAAGTTTTCAGATTATTCAGCTTCTCAAATGTGAATATTTTTGGTTTCTCTGCTGCATAAAACAAAGAAATCATTAAAACAGTTTTTGGTTTTTGGACAAAACAAGACACAAGGTTTGAGAAACTCTGATCAACATTTTCTGACATTTTATGACCAAGCGATTACTCGATTAATCGAGACAATAATCGACAGATTAACTGATTATGAAAATAATTTTAGTTGTGGCCCACACATGAAGGACTGTCTGCAGACATTGAACACATAAAGGCTGTTAAAGGAATTCAAGTTTTTATCCAACAAAACCTTAATATAAATGATATGAACTGAAAGTAAAACCTGTGTGCCTGTACCTTGTTTGCAGTCGTCTCCTCCACTTTCACAGACGCAGTCTCCGGCAAACCTGTCACAGATGAGACTGGTCGGGCAGGAGCAGGTCTGTGTGCAGAATGGACCAAAACGTCCTGGACTACACGCTGAAAAACACAACACACACAGAGGTTCTCATCCTTTTCCAAGCACCTCCCCTTATCACAATCCTAACCCAGTGAGGCAGTTAGGAGTCAAAGCATATAGGGCAACAGGATGGTAGGATGAGTCATCTTTCAAATTGAAGGTTGTGGGTTTGATTCCTGGCTCCACTAGTCTACATGCCAATGGGCAAGACACTTAACCCCACGTTACTGCAGCCTGTGGATGGGCAGTGATGACATAGATGCGCAGAGTGAATGAGTGAATCAGAACAGCGCTATATAAATACCACTTACCATAATCTCCTCACGACAGTTACATTGAAGCATGCAGTCACACTCACATTTGGAGCAGTCTGTTGCCGTCCAGCCGGGCAAACATTCACAGTGACCATCCCTGTGGTCACACGTGGAGTTGTTGGCACAGGTAATACACACTTCAGAACACTGTTTTCCATAGTAACCAGCTGGACAAACTGTAACACACACAAGCAACCAATGACGTTCCCTGAAAGTAGCTTATTTATTTGAGAAGACTTTAGCATCAAATAATACATAAAACTTCATGTAGATGTAGAAGAACTTCAAACCTGAGCCAGACACCTGTGGAGCAATACATCAAACCAAAGTTCAATGGACTGTGATCAGTCGAGTCGGCTGATTCCATCAGGTCATTCCCTGCTTTGACTCCCTAACCCTAAGTTTAATCACTGATGTAAATGCCAACCTTGATCACAGTTGTGTCCAGTGTATCCCGGCAGACAGTCGCACTCTCCTGTCACATGATGGCAGCGGTACGACTCTCCGCAGGATGGACAGGACATACTGCACTGCTCGCCGTACATACCAGCTCTGCATTCTAGAACAACACAAAGATGGTTAACCTCACGTATCCCCACTTAATGCTAAGGATAGCATTATGTCACTTTTTAGTGTCCAAAACGATATCAATATCAGTCCGATACAGTCATTTTAGACCTTTTTAACTATTAAGCTGTTAACAACACTTTGGCATTTGATATTCAGAAAGAAGAAGAAGAAATAAACAGCCCACAACAGTATCGGACTGATAGCGATTACTGTACTGTATCAGTTCACCAATATTTCATTCAATTTAAAGCAGAACAGTGAACATCCATGACAACAATGATCCGTGTATCACTTATCACTTATCACACAATTACATAAGAGAAAGAGAAGGAAAAAAGGGGCGGGGTAAAGAAAACAAAACAAAGTGTTACAACACTATAACGGACCGTATATGGATAGTTTTTAGAAAGTTCACAGTTTAGAAATGACACGTGGATCAGGGACGATGAAGCGGGGCAACGGGGCACCAATCAACACTGCAGCAACCTCTACTTACTAAGTCTGCTATACAGGCGGTTCAAAGAGGGTGCCCACAAAACAACTAAGCACAAACTAAGCTCTGGTGCTCCACTGGTAGAAACCTTAAATAGCTCTCTGGACTTAATCTGCTGAAATATAAGCTTGTACAGGAGTTTAATACAGGAGGGGAAAAAGATT
>NW_025321371.1:0-28483 GCF_019176455.1 Solea senegalensis
ACTCTCTGTTTATCTTTATGTAAATGATGCTTTTTACATAGAAAAGTGTGTTGTTTGAGATGAAAATAATACAGTAATAATACGAGTAATATGTGAGAAAAGGAAAGGCAGAAAGATTTGCCTTAAAAGCTGACAACAGAACATCATCTGCACATTTTCTCTCTCTGTCTCCTCTGTGAGATTTCTGCTCGGCTGTGATGCGTTCACTGATCCTCGTAAAAAAATCTGCGCACGCTTACACATTGCCCAGTCTCTAATATTAGTATGAACAATATATAATGTGACGACCTATTGAGCACTTTTCTGGTCTTGACAACCACTCAAAGCTGCTTTACGCGACAGTGTGACATCAGTCATGACCCTAATATTAACCTCGAAGCACCCATCGCATCCCTCCTCCCCTCTGCAGGTGCACCAGGAGAGCCAGCGTCAGACCCAGGTGCCCACAGAGAGCGAGCCCATGACCGCGGACGCTCCCACGAGAGGAAGCACCACCACTCGTCGGCCGACAAGCAGCGCTACTACTCCTGCGACCGCTTCTGCAGCCAGGAGCACTGCCACAGCAAATCTGCCACTGCCAGCTGTGCCACCTCCCCCAGTGAGGGGCAGGAAACCGGCAACAAGCAGGTGGGAGAGCCGAGGAGGGAGGAGCAGAGGAGGGAGGAGCAGAGGAGGGAGGAGCAGGGCTCCGATCACTGTCTGATTTCTGCTACTGTGTGATTGTGATCGAAACAGAAAAGTGCACTCGAAATGATGTAATTGTGATCATAGTGATTTAAAACAGGGTTTCTCAGTCCTGGTCCCAGGGACCCACCGTCCTGAATGTTTTAGACGTTTCCCTGCTCCAACGCGTTAAAGCTTGGGCTGTCAGAGTTACGTGAATCACGAAGGTTATTTCTGTATCATGGTGTATAGTACGTGACACACCGTGTTGTACACACAGTGCAGCTGATGATTGTGGTGTGAGTTACTCGACAGCAACAGAACTGCAGGTAAATCTCTTAGACAGGAAGTGAATTAAATACGTGGAGCTCCAGCTGCTGAGCGACGGTGAGAAACAAGATGTGGTGTATTTCTCTGCTGATGCTGCTGTATCCTCTGTCTGCCTGCGGTGCAGCCTCTCATGGCCTTTTCACTTCTTTTCCCACTTTCTCTTTTCATCATTCTCTATCCATTATGTCTGTCTGACTTTCCTCTGACTGTCTGTCATCCTGTCGTCTCTCTGTCCCTCATTTGTCATTTTGTTGCATCTCATCCCACATTTTTGGTGTCCTTTCCTTTCCTTACCTTTCCTTTCCTCCCTCTGGCGACCTTGTCCCCGCCTCCTTCCCTTTGACCTTTCCCCGTCTCACATGTTTTGCACATCGTTTCAAATTGCTTGTCCAATTTTCATCTAGGGCAGTGGTTGGGTTAAAGGCAGCCCAGTGGCACTGAGTTCCAGCTCGAGCACGCCGAGCCGCGGACGTCGGCAGCTCCCCCAGACCCCCCTCACCCCTCGGCCAGGGGTGGCCTACAAGACTGCCAATTCTTCCCCCGTGCACTTTGTGTCCAGCAGGGCCTCTCTGAGTCCTGGCCGGCTGAGCCGCGGCCTGTCGGAGCACAACGCCCTCCGACACAGCGGCTCTCATCACATCCCCTGCCCCGTCGCTCGCATCAACTCTGAGCCCTTCCTGGGCCGGGGCCCCGGCGAGGCCCTGGGCGGCCCCTACGGCAGCCTCCGGGACCAGCTGGACGTCTTCCAGGACGTGGCGTCGCTGTCGCCCAGCCCCTGTGCCGGACGCTCATCTTGGACCGCACTGCCTCGCGTGATGGGAGCCCTGCCTCCGGCTCCGCAGCAGAACCTTGGGGTGCCCAATGGGTACCACTTCAGCTTCGGGGGCAACACCAGCCCAGGCTCTGGCGTCAGGGCATCCAGGTATTACCAGGAGTCAGAGGAGGACGAATGGCTTTAAACCAACCTTTTTGATGCGTTTTTGAAGAACTGTGATGAGTTTTATCATCTTCTTTGAAGGCTTTAGTTTACATTGTCACTGTGTGTGTGTGTGTGTGTGTGTGTTTAATGCTGTATTTGAAACATGGAGAGCTAAGGTTAGGGAGAAAACTTGAATGTGAACGGGATCATGAAGCAGAGCAGGACATCAGACTCTGCCGTGATCCTTTATCTGCTCTGACGTGAGTGTTTTGTTGACGCCTCCATGTAGACCCACAAACAGGCTGACGATGAGTCCCAAGTGGGTTGGCCCCACCTGTGTTTGCCACACTTAGTACCCTTTCCAGGCTTCCTTGGTACTAAGTGTGGTATTTGTGTCCGATCCTCATAATTTATTCACCTTTTCTTCTCACATTATTCACAGTTTTGTGCTGCGTTTATGTGCAAAGACCGTTGGAATGATCCACAACAGTGAAGCATCAGTAAAGGTACATGAATTAACATTACTTAATGCTGTTGTAAGCATTCACTCACAGTTAATTAATGTTCTAATGAACCATTTCTTAATGTTATCCAGGTAAATGACGTCATTAGTGCATGTTTTCTGCAAGGTTCTGTAAAAGTGCTTTAGTTTTTGTTTCCCTTCACTTATCAATCCAGATTAAATCCATATTTCATCTCCTCGAGGTTGAGATGAGACACGACGACCCTGAGCCACCGAGTAGCATTTACTAATGTTAATGAATGTTAATGAACAGGAGACTTTGTTGACGTGCGAGCTCAGCGTTGACGAACCTTTGCACAGACTCACCTGCTAACATGAGAGCATGAGCTGTAATCTCAAGTAACCTGGGATTACAAACTCACACATTCACCCTTTGCATCGCATTATAAAAGAGGGAAATATATGCAAAAAAAAAAAAGATGTCATTTTACATTTGCTTCCCTCGCTTTGTTTTTTGCTACCATTACATTCGACAGTGAGTGTGTTTGAGTCGCTATGGCGACGTCGACAGAAACCCATGACTCAGCAGGTCAAGGAAACGGGTCAGAGGTCAGAGAGCCGTTGAGTGGAGTTTCTGGTCAAACCTCAAAGACATAACGACACTGTGGTGTTCTTCAGTTCTCTGATTATGTCTAATCGTGACTGACCCGTTTATTTTCTTTGTTTCTGTTTTTTTGTATGACATGGGGGCGGGGACTATGGCGTGTGTGTGTGAACTGCTTCTGGTTTGCCATGGTTTCAGGTCTAATGTTTCGTACGTACGGACTTCTTTGCGACGTTTTAAGACAAAGTGCCTAAAATCTCCTTTTAGATAATACTGTAGAGAAACGAGTGGAAAAAAAGATAAAAAAGATGCAACGTCAGATGTTTTCTAACGCGTCCTCACTTGAGTAGCGGTTTGGTTCATGCTGTATGTAGCGCTGCAGGAAACCAGAGCGACGCTAACCGACACTTCAGCACGCTTTAAAAAAAGAAGAAGAAGAAAGTGGATTCTTTTTTTTTCTGGTTTTTGATAAAAAACCGTGTGTAGGCGGAGCCTGATGTGGGAAACTGCATCCATATATATGTATCTATACAACGACACGTGCATGTTTAGATGGTAGCGCTGCTCACTCACCGACTGTTTTTCACATGTTTTCTGGAAATGATGTCACAGTGGGACCTCCTGTCATATTTAACCTGCTCAGATCTAATCTAATGGTGGAAGTCCTCATGGAGACCAAACCCTGGTCCTAATGAGGCAGAAGCTCATTTCTGAGGAACTGGTTAAGTTTAGGGCTAAGATTTAAAGGTTAAAGGTTAAGGCTCTGTTTACGCTGTCCCAATGAATGCAAGTCATGGCAGAGTCCTTAAGTGTGTGAGTGTGTATTGAAATGAACATTGATATGCATCAGATATTTTATTTTGTATTTCTGGATCCAGATTTTAGTTTCATGGTCCTTTTCCTTTCTAAAACAACTGTGACGTGTGTATTTCAGCAGTTTGACAGCAGGAAATGTTACAACAAGCAACTTGATTGACATTAAGCGTCGGGATGAAAAAAAAACCAAAATGATTCTAGAGTTCAAAAGGTTGCTAATGTTCCATCCACAGCTTTAGCTGTGTCCCGTCCTGCACCTCACGATGGGATGTTTATTATCTGAAGACAAACCCTTGAAGATGCAGCATCTCTTCTTTGAGATGTAAACAGATCTGCAGCCTAGCAACCACACTCCCTCTGACACATAACAACAATGTGGAATTACAACACCGAGTCTGATTTGTGACGACGTTCAGGAGAAACCTCTGCTTCCACTCTCACGCTGTCAGATGTGTTAGAAACACACGTTCACACCATCCGTCATGTCTGAAAACGCTCTGCTCTGACGTACAAGGGCTGAAATCACTCACAAACCGTCGTTATATGCAACTTCTCCTAGAACGCGCGCACACACACACACACACACACACACACGGACGTCACATTGATCCACTGCTGCTCATTCAGTCTGAGATCTGTGGGCTATGCAACAAATACAACCACTCCTCCATTCGTCTGCAGCTTCTTCAGATTCAGGCTTCAGCATGAGCGTGACCAAATGTTTTTTTATTACAGAAAATGACGTTAAACACATAAAGGCACAAAGTGTAAACAAAAAAACAAAACATGTAGGAGTACAGCAGATTTATACATATATTTGCATGCATTACATTTACCCACTTTGACAAAGTCACACAGGGCTCACAAACTGGAGGAGGTGTCACCTTTTAGGTCGCGATAAAAAAGGCTTTTTTTGTAAATCCACCTCAGCTTCCGCCAGAGTCGTAGTTTTCATCAAAGACGGACACAGTCCTGTGTCCTTTTAAAGGCGTCGTCACACGACGGCAGCAAAATCCTGTACCTTCCGAACTCTATGGCCTCTGTGTAGCTTCAAATGGAAGTGGTCAGCGACCGAACTTTATTCTGCATACTGTTGGCTACTTCTGTAGGTGTGGCTTTTCCTTGACAAAATACAAAGAGTTTGCATGTTCTAACGACGTATGTGCATGTAGAGAACTTAGTACTTTTAGATACTACGTGTTATTTTGTTGTTGATTTTTTCATATTTGATATAAACTGTGGGCTTTGTTGAAAAAGACAAAGCGTTTCTATCAAAAACAGTATTGAGCGTCAATGACAGTTCTTCCCCACGCAGCAGACCTGGAACATTCCTGTGTTTGGGATTCAGTGAAATGTTTGTTTGCCTGATTTTGTGTTTCTTGGCCAGACTTTTAATTCTGCAGTTGTTTCTTACATTACACTTTTTGTATGAAGCAAAGTTCCTTGAAATAAAAAAGAATGAAACAAAGCTTCTTATTATGTGATCATGTACCATGGTTTTTTTATTTTTCCCAGGTGTAAACCAGTGTGTATGTGATTTGTTGATCCAGGTGCAAATCTTCACAGTTTAGGGTAAAGCAGTGGTTCTCAAACTTTTTATACCAAGTACCACCGGAGAAGATAATGAGCTCTCAAAGTAACAACATCATCACCAACATTAAAATACAGTGGCGTAAATGGAGCGCGCAAAGGCGGCTACAGGAGCCAGATTTATTCCCAATAAGATAATTAGGTTAAATAGGTTTAGTGGAGAGGGGACAAAATGGAATAAAGGAATTAAAGGAATACTTCATCTTTGCTTTTATTACTAGAATAGGGCTAATATTTTTTGAAAAATTGTGCTGCCCAACCTCAGTTTCCCCTGAGTCGAGAACGATTAACGTATGCATGGCCAGGATATGAAATATGAAAATGAATTATTACAAGTAAAAGTAGCCTCCTGACTAAAATGGACTATGCAACGATGAAACTGTATTTAAATGCACGGCAAACTGTTATTTAAAAAAAGAAACAACAAAAACAGATGTATATATTGTGTATTTTTCAAGTGATTTCATTTCAAATGTTAAGAGGTTTTTAACACCAGTTATTTATGTATTATTTATGTATTGTTGTATCTGTGCTCTAGTTTCATACAGAGAGGTGTGCGTTCTCCCTTTGGCCACAAGGTGGAGTATCTGCTAAAGTGAGCACTGCTCAGGAGGCAATCACGTGTTTCCTCCCGGTTCCGTAGTGATAGCGGCGCGACAGAGACTTTTATATTATTTATTTATTTTTTAGCGTGAGAATTGAAATACAACCTGTGGCGGGAGTGTGTGACAAAAGAGCGAAACACGTGACTGTCGCGCTGAATGGGCGAGACTTGAGCGCCCTGGTAAACAGTGTCCGCCATCTTTGCTAATAGTTACGCTAACAGGACCAAGTGTCACTGGCGGGAAAAGTATGAAGATATTTTTCAACTCAGGGGAAAACTGAGGTTGGATAGCACACTTTTTTTAAAACTACCGCCCCTACTATAGTAATACAAATGTTGGGTGAAGTAATCCCTTTAAGGGTTGCAGGACATTTAGGCACGTGGACATGGTGAAAACCAGCTGCCGAGGTTCAAACCCATCCTCACAATTAGGCACCAACAATGGGAAAAGAGAAAATATCCACTAAATGCGAACAAACATCAGCGGTTAACTGATTTATCTCCATTTCCTGTGTCGGGCTCTTATTTTGAAACTTTTCTGGAAGTCGTCCTGTGAAAACTTCCTGACTTGACAGCGTCATTTCTTCACCTGACGCATAATAAAAGAAAACGGTTCTAAACGCGTTCATTGTGACGTCTTTCCGCTGTTGTAGCAGAAGTTTGTTGACCTCTGTAAGGAATTATGTTCTTAATGCGCACAGTTCAGTTACTGATGTTGTATTTACTTGAATGTGACGTGGTCGTGACAGTTTTACGTGAAGACACGTGGGATTTCCTTCGCTCAGGTAAGAAACAACTGCGTCACACTTAACATTTAATACTTTAAATAGTCACATTATAGACATAATAATTATTATAACACCAAACAGTGTGATAGTTAGTGAAATTAGGGACACAAATCAGTCTACTATATGTTTGCTACGTATAGTTTTACTGTATGTTGCTAAAAAAAGGTGACGAGTTAACTGACTAATGTATGATTATAGTAGCTTTATTGTTCAGTTAATGCGTGGTCTCTTTGAATTCATTTATGTGAAGCTGTAATCTGCATTAATAAAAAATAATACAAAAGAAAACGTTAAGAAAAACCATGAACATCCTCTTGAATGGCATGTAAAAAAATGACAAACATAAGAGCACATGAAGCTGTGTTTTTTAAAGGTAATTATCTCTCACATTCTCATCTATATAATAACTGTGTCCTTTTAATAGTTTATGTGTAAATGAATAACTAAACAAAACAGATGGGTAGAGACAAAATGCCCACAATAATAAGTGTAAATAAAACCCAGGAAAATGAAATATAGCAGTTGACAAATAACAATAAAATCATATTAAACACTATAAAAGCATGGTTTGTTTAAAGTAGCAATAAATGTAGGTTATCATCTTAAAGTGTGTTTTAGGAAGGCAGTGATGTCACACTGTGAGTGCAGTACCTGGCTGCTCCACTCAGAGCAGCTGTTGCAGCATGAAAACAGCTGTTTGGACTGTGGCCACTGAAACAGCTCTGAGTGCAGTTAGTGCAGATTCTAGAGACTGCCTCAGGTCAGCTGTCGCCAAAATCCCATAATCTGAGTCCTTTTTTATAACCTGTGAATGAAAATCAACAATCTTTCCATGTGATCCTGCCTTCTGCAGCTTTCACCTCATGCTGACACAGACCAGCTTCCACTGCTTGTGTTTTTTCACAGTAGTAGTATGTGGTGAGGCTGCCAGGAGCGTCTGACACTAGTGCTATTAAAGAATGAATAAAAGGCTGTTTCTCCAGATGGAATTCCTTCTTTTGATGTGTGGCGAGCAGCCAGAGTTCAGTTAACAGCCCTGTCGTAGCTGATGTGAGCTGTGTGATGTGTGGAGACCGTGCTCAGCCCTCATGTCACGTCCAAGCACCTGCAGGCGACTCAGCCAGTAATGAATGTCACTCACATTTTACAGTGAGTGAGTGAGTGAGTGAGTGAGTGAAGAGAGCGGCTCATCATGAATACATTTTTAATTATTTACATCACGGAAACAGACGGTGCTGGGGGTCACGCCCAGCGTGGTCAACGCTGACTGCTGTCACTCAGGGATGAGCTTACAATATTTTCAGTGTTGGTCTGACGAAATTCTACGGAGGTTTTTTTCTGAAGTAATTTAGACTGAATTCAGGCTGTGGGTTTATTTGGGGACTAGATATGAGAAGGTTTGAGTGTCACAGTAAAGCACGTACAGTAACGCTGCACACGTGAAGCATCAGGTCGCCGCCATCGTGTTCCAATATTATTCTCCCGGAAGAGGAAATAAAGACATATTTCACCATCCAAGTCAGAGAATGTAGAGCTTTTGAGAGTGGACTCTCTTGCACGTGTCACGAGGTCAGAGGTCAGTGAGTGACTGCAGTGACACAATGTCAAGTGCTGCTAACGTTCTATCAGCATGTGTTTGAACAGTTAAACAGGTTAAAATTGTAATAATGTTTTGAATGATGCAGAATTTAGATGAATTAATTCTCCTTTTATGACCCAGCAAATGTTTCTACTTGATCATTTCAGGAAGTTAGACCGACCTTTGTGTGTATAAAAGTGCTTTAAAATGAACTGTATAGTGTATAGTTGTTGTTTGTTGTTAATGTATTTTACTGTCTCCTTGTGTTGTTGTAACACAGCAGATTTCCACGTGGTGTTACTAATAAAGGTTTGTATAGTTTTGAAAATGGAGTTGAGTTGTGTTTAAATGTATTATTTGGAAAACAGAGAAGGTTTTGTTTTCATGTGCGTTCTCACTGTCAGTGTATGGATGAGCTCTGTGAGACACTCACACACACATGGAGTCAGTATGTTCCTGCTCCTCTGCCTGCACCTGCACACAGTGTGTTTTTGGTGCTCTTTGAAATGTGACGCCCTCCTGCCGCTCACAATACGCCGCTAAAATATTTCACACAAAAGTGGATTATGATCAAACTACCACTTAGAAATGATTTTAGTATCGGTGAATAATTTATTTGTTTGATTAATTTCATCTACGTCCACCTCCTGGACGTGGGAGGTGGGAGGTGACTACAGCGTTTGGACACTGAGCTGCAGTCTGGCATTAGTCAGGCGAGCAGCGTGCCACTAGTTCAACTCAATACTCAAAAGCATCGCTTTGTTTTCTTAACAGAGGACGTGGATTTGTTGCATCACTTCTCCCAGAGGGTGAACGTGTCCGTGTCGATGGACGGTCTGCGGTGTCCGACTCTCCACGTGGGCCGTTACGGTAGTGTGACGGTGTCCACAGAACAGGTGTTTGGACAAAGGTACGTACGGTGGAAACACAGACGAGTCTCTGTGTGTGACACTGACTCAGATGATGCCACAAGTGAGTCGGATTCCAGTCTTAGGCCAGTTTTACACTGGTGTGTTTGCCATGAGTGACGGCACAGCTGTGTCCCTCACACACACACACACACACACACACCTGCTGAGTTTAGCTTTGAAAATCAGAAAACATCTCAATTAATTCAGGGAACGTTTGTCTATCCGTCTGCTAGAGGGCTTTTATTTTCAAACAAGAACAGGATGTGCTGTGTTTGAGACAAGAAGCGACAGATAAAAATGCTTAAACTGTGAAGAAAGATTATTGTTGTTGTTGTTGTTGTAAGAAGCTTTCCCAAAATAAGCTGCGAGCTTGTGAATTTTGAGTCTAACCTATATTTGTGAGGACGTCTTGTCTTGTCTCAGAACTTTAGGGATAATAACTGGTTTACGTTAAGGCTCGGGTTAAGCGTTTAGTTGTTTATGATGATTAAGGTTATTCTAATAAGCCTTAAAAAAATGCATGATGTCTTTGTCTCTAAGGATGCTGTGCAGTCATTACATGTCATTTAGCAGACGCTTTTATCCAAAGCGACTTACAATGGAATCAAGTACAATTAGCCAGGGGTGGAATCGAACTTGCGACCACGATGTCTTTGGTACACAAGGTAGGGTCTTAACCACTGAGCCACTCCACCCACCGTGTGTCATGTGTGCCTGTGTGTCTCCTGCAGGTTTTCAGAAGAGTTCAGCCTGCTGATGGAGCTCCGCAGCTCTCAGATGGAGGAGAGCAGCGTAGTTTCCCTGTTAAACTCCCAGCATCACGTGCACCTGCAGCTCCGCCTCGGCCTGTTCTCGCTCACCTTCATCTCCACACAGCACAGAGAATATGAGTAAGTGTCCCAGACAACGATGTCCATTCTTCAGTCCCCTCTCTCGTCCGTCCCTGGTTGTGTCTGGATGTGTCTCCCCTCTCTTACCACCTCTGTCCTGCTTCCATCACATACAGGTTCACCGTGGGGTCTCTGCGGGACGGTCGGTGGCACCGGGTGTCACTGAGTGTCTCCCCTCTTTGGCTGGAGGTGTATGTGGACTGTTCTCTGGTGGAGAGGGTGAACTGGGCGTACCCCTGGCAGCGCATCGCCACGGATGGCGTCCTGATGGTGGGAGGCAGCCTGGAGGGATACGAGACACCCTTTGAAGTAAGTTCATCTTTGTTTGTTGAGTGACTCGAGTTGTGCTGGAACTGGACTGATTTTTCCACTTGGTGGCAGCAGAGGAGGCTTTACTGTGTTGTCTTTACTTATGATCCTGACAGGACACAAGTTTCCTTTTGAACTTTTCTGCTACTTTTACTTGTTTTGTTCTTTTTTTGATGTTTGGAGCTTTCAAATTTAAAAAAAAAGGTCACACAAAGGGTAGTGCTTGTCTTTGTCACCTAAAATACAAAATAATGTATGCAGAAAAGGTTAACTCATCCCTAAGTAATCATGAGGTAATGATTAACTAATAATTCATAAGGTAATTAGCTAATGTTTAGTTAACGGTTAATTCATGATTGTAAAATGTAAATGATTCTTTATTTCTTAATTTAAAAATGTTACTAAAGATGTTACTAAAGTGGACATGTATGTCTGACATGAGATAAAAAGTAAAAAATACGAGATAAAAAGTCACATTTATGAGACAGAAAGTCAAAATTTGAGATTGAAAGTCACATTTATGAGATAAAAAGTCAAAAATAAGATAAAAAGTCAAAAAATGTTGATGAAAAGTCACAAGTATGAGATAAAAAGTCACAAGTATGAGATAAAAAGTCAAAATCAAGACAATAAGTCAAAGAATTAAGATAAAAAGTCACATTTATGAGACAGAAAGTCAAAATTTGAGATTGAAAGTCACATTTATGAGATAAAAAGTCAAAAATAAGATAAAAAGTCAAAAAATGTTGATGAAAAGTCACAAGTATGAGATAAAAAGTCACAAGTATGAGATAAAAAGTCAAAATCAAGATAATAAGTCAAAGAATTAAGATAAAAAAGTCAAACATATTAGATAAAAAGTCACAATTATGAGATAAAAAATTCAAAAATATGAGCTATAAGCTATGAACTTTACTTTTTCTTGCTGCATTGATCACGTCCATGACGGTTGAGTGCCTAATCCAAGTACAGTGCAGAGCCGATAGTGATGGATGTCCTCCGCTGGCCTCTGTTGACCTCGTCTGAAGTGTCAGGTCTATATGACGGGTTGGGGTTGGCAGGTTAAAGGTGGAGTTTCCTGTGCCTGTGGTTTACACAGAGATTAACCTCTGACCCTGTCTTCTCACTGGTGTCCTCAGGGCGCTGTGAGACAAATGACTTTTGTAATGGGGGATCCAGACGCTGCCAGGGACCAATGCACTCTTCGTCAGCCCACCTGCAACGTAGTAACCTCCAGTGCATTCTGGGTAAATATTCAGTTTCAATGACATACATCACTGTCATAAATGTTATGTGGTTTCGATACAAACACAACGTTTGAAGGGGAAGAAATGCAGATTATAGAGTCTGTGTTTGGAACCAGGAGTTTTGAGAGCGACATGGAGACCTTGGTTTTTATCAGAATTCATAAATGAACCAAACTTTGTACCAAATTGTGTGTACAGTATGTAGTAATGTGGCATTTTAGACTAAGGAGCTCCCACCAAACACTGACTGAGAGGCAGGAATTCTGGAATCCTAATTCTAAAAGTATAGAAACTAGAATTACTTTTGAGTCTGAATATTGTATATTACACTTTCTATGTAAACTGGTGGCTTTCATCCTGTTCCGGCTGACTCTGTGGGCGGGCACGGCCCCCCCAATGCCCGCCCATGGCACCGGGTCTGCATGGAGTCCACCAAGTAGTAGAAAGATTTGTTTTTACACATGCAATTAATGATAAAACATTTCTTTGGAATCTTTTTAATACATTACGAGTAAACACAGATTTAACTTCTGTGATAATCGAGTGAATAATGCAATACTATTCCATGGATTCTGTTGTTTTCTGCCGTCATGTAAATGCACTGAATGATTGTCTCAGAGGTCAAGAGACGATTCATCATCTCATGAGTAACTCATTTCTGGCTCTGACTCCATGTTCCCTTGTGGGACTGAGCAGCATTTCATGCTCATGTGCAGAGGCTGAATGATGTGGTGGCCCCTGATGAACAGCCCGTCGAGGACGATTATGGTCTGGCCCTGCCGTGTTCAATCACTACCTCTTTTCCTGCGGTGCTGGTGTACACCGTCCACCCTCAAAACAATGTTTGCCAACTTTCCGCGCTCCACAGAGGGTGCACGTTTCAGGGCGGGTTGAGCGGAAAGGTCGGTTGTGCAGTTGGGGATTATCTGAAAGAAAGTGGATAATTAAAGTTCAGCTCACAGTGATCTTTTTGTTTTATACTCCACTCATCGTCAGTGCGTCACCTTGCAGGTTTTGTGTTGCCAGTGTGAACTCGTGTCTACTGTCACAGTTCTTGTCAAAAACAGTCTGTAAACATCATCAGAATTGAGACATTACAGTTGAAAACTGTTGAACTTCTTTGATTCGCATCATTGTTCGCCACAAGTTTGAGTTTCCATGAAAATAAGAGCACAGCATTCCCTTATTTCACCCCGCGTCCTACTTCTCATCTCAGCTGCAGGCTTTGTTTGTTTGTTTAGTAAAAACAAAGCAGACAAAAGAAAACATGCAGATGGGCGTTCCACTGCATTGGCACACAAGATCTAGCAATTTACATGTGGGAGGGAGTATAAGCTTATTTATTCCCACCCCCTTTTTCCACAACTCAACATCATTTACATAATTTAATGATTAGCTTCCTGCTTACCAGTCCATTCATTATATAATATAATTGATCATTATTTATCAATATATAATATAATATAGATGGGTATATAATAGAGAGTTTTCCATGCTTCTGTGTTTTTCGGTCTGATGTTTACATGTGTAAATACAGTCTATAATACGAGTGTCTTGTAGTGACTCCTGAAAGGTCAGAGTTCAGAATCCCGTGCACGAGGCCAACGAGACGATGAGTTCTCGAGTCCATGTTGAACACAGAAATAGACGCGGCGAGTAATGAGCCATGCAGCAGTTGAGCAAAGCCTCCAACTGAAGATGACGCTGTGGTTTTACTGGCCTCCTCCTCCTGTGTCTGTTTGACACGCTGGCATTTTGCACCTGTGAGAAGGCCTCAAGAGAATCTCTTCACATTATTGAGAGGGAGAGGAATCCAGAGGAAGTTTGACGGGATAATCGCCCCCAGCTGTACCCTGCTCTGCTGCTGTATACAATGCCGTGTTTCCACTGGCAGTACCTGGTACTTTTTAGTACCCGCTCTGACGAGATTGGTCAGAGCGGCGTCACAGGAAGCGCGTGAGCGTGACGTCCGACGTCCGACGACAAGAATCAAGCCGAACAGTAGATCAGTTAAAAAGACTTAACAATCCCAAAAACGTGGGTTAATCTCCAACAACTAGCAGGGAAATGTCTAAAATCTCAATATTAAACAGTGGAGTCCGGTGTGTTTTAGCAACAACACAGCTGAGTTTCAGTCCAATGACCGAGTCGGACGTCTGTGCTCCGATTCTAATGATTCAGTTACACTGAAAATATCTGCGTTATTTGTGTGTCGCGTGTAAAACTCCGCCCACGTTGAGTAAGAACTATTTAGTAGTGGAAAACCAACGTAAACTGTGCCGTGCTTGTTAAGTGTTGTTTGACTTGTGTTTTTAGCCTTTCTTTAACCAGGTTAGTCCCACTGACATATTGTCAGGGTTTGTGACGTCAAGTTTTTTTTCTAGATGGAAATTCCGAGTTCCGACGACACATGGAACGCACCGTAATGAAAAGATCAAAGATTAATGTCACACCGAGTAAGAAACCGGAGACATTGAAACCATATTTCCTGCACAGATTACAGATTACATCCAACTGACGGGGTAGACTTGGCATACAGTCATTTATTTCATGTTACACATAATGTCTTTCATTTATTTTACTCCATATACTTTGGTTACCACAATATCTTTACAGAAATAAATCTCTTATGAATGGGAGGTTTTTGATGTCACTATGGCTTCACCTTCGTGGATAATTGAACTGAAAATGAAATGTTTTCAGATTCCTCTGCGGTGATATCAGCGCGGCGTGAGACTGTTTAATGTGAGGGCTGAGTGAGTGCAGTGTGTGTGGGGTGTGGCAGCGTGTGGTGCAGTGGAGTCCTGGGCGTGTCTCTGTTGGCTCGAGGGAGGGTCAGCTGAAGAAGGAGAGGCTGCTCCTGTGTTCAGACACATCCACTGACCTGCGTGAGGACACGCTGCAGACATGTGGACTGTATTAACCGTCACGCTGGGCTGCGTTTGGCTGCACGTGGGACTAAGTGTGGACGGGCAACAGACACACGTGGTACGTACAATAAGGAAATGACAAGTGACAATGTATCGGGAAGTGTAGGAATGCTGTTTTGTGATCGTGTCACAGGATGACAAAGTGGTTTCATGGTTTGTCGTCAGTGCACTGGAACAAGTTTAAGATGTGAAAGATGTTCTTGCCATATTTGCTCATGATTCTTTGATACTGTATTTATAGAAGTCATGTTAAATCAGTCCATATGGGTCAAGTTCTCTGCCAGCACACGTGTGCAGTAATATGCTTTTTTTTGCTTCACCTTCCAAAGTCAGTGAGTTTTTTTGTCACATCACTAATCAGCCTGCCAAGTGTAGGGAGTCTCCTTATTGGTGCTTGTTATTCCAGAATTAATTTTTTGTGCAAACTAGGGGGTTTCAGGTTGTTGCCAACATCTACAACTAACGTTCAATGGCCTTTTTTTTCCCCCAAAGAAAGTTCTGAGCTTTCTTTGAAAGGATCTTTTTGGAAAAACCTTCGCTTCTATCTTTAGGCACAGAGTGGAGCTTAAATGGAGGCTGGGAGCTGTGCTCAAGACAAAATGAGAAAGAATACGGACGTCAACTGGACGGTTGTGGGTTTGATTCTGCTTTATAAATACAGACCATGTACTTCTCCCCTATTGTCTTGCACTCACAGATTTCTTTTTAGAATTGAGTCAAAATTCTCTGCTCAGTGATTTTAAGTGAAGCTCTGTCCACAACCAGAGAGGCAATGTCAATGGAAACCGCATAGCTGTGGATTTGCATGTATTATGATACTTTTTATAATATCGGACAAAGGATATTGAAGATGGAAAAGAGGAAGAGCATGGATGTTGTGATGGAGGACACGAGGACAGTTGGTGTAACAGACGAGGACACAAAGATGAGAACATGACTCTAAATGATACATCATTTACATCCCTAATCCACAACTGTGTGGTTATACAGAGTTCAGAGATGTGGTAGAACAGGAAATTGGCAATGTGTGAATGTTCATTCATTCATTCATTCATTCATTCATTCATTCATTCATTCATTCACTCACTCACTCACTCACTCTCTGCCTCCTGTTGCAATTGGAAGAGGCTTCAATCGTGGCATAAAATAAAGAGCTCAATCCAAGGTCATGTAAACACAACACTTGATCATATATAGATGAAGATAAATACACCTGAAACAGGCATGGACATCGTCATTGACATCTATAAAACAATCCATCCCATATTAAGTGGGATATGACCATCAATTGTCACCTGTGTGGAGTGTGATGCTGCAGGTGGAGGTGGAGGAGGCGCTATTTACTCCAACGCTCAAGTTGATTAAATTGAAACTTTGGTGAGTGTGTGTGTGATGATTTATCACACCACATTCTCTCACTCTGGTTCAGGTGCTGGTGATTACAAGGGGTCAAAGCAATGTAATCAAATAAGGCCTTAAGCCAGTGAAATGCCCCCTGCTGCTTCCTCTTCTTCCAATAAGTTATTGCAGGTTATACACTGCGAGGTGCAATACTGCCCTCTACAGTTTGAAGTTCCCAATTACATTTTAAGGTCCTTCAGCACAGTTCAAAGTTTCTTCAACTAAGTTCAAAGTTCCTTCAAAGTCCCTTTAACGCAGTCCAAAGTTTCTCAACCCAGTTCAAAAGTTCTGCAACTCCGTTCCAGTGTCCCTGCTACTCTTTGGAACCTCTTTAGAAACATTGTGTAGTTGTGATTGACCGTCATCTGTATGCTGGTGTTTCCAGTCTGTCAGAGTGGCGTCATTACTGAGTCCTGTCAGCATACTGTCAGTGTGTTGATGGTGCTCTAACGTCCTTGTACGTCGATGACGACTCAATCATTTGGGCTGAATTACACTCACCTGCCACTTCCTTCTTTACACCTGCGTGTTAATACAAATATATAATCAGACTCATTTAGGCATGTGGACATGGCCGAGAGGTTCCTGCTGAAGTTCAAACTGAGCATCACTTTGAATAAAGACAGGCGGTTCTGAATGGTTCAGAAACTCCTGATCTACTGGGATCTTCATGCACTCCCTATAACTTGTTGAGAATGGTCTGGAAAAGAGGAAATTATTCAATATGCACTGTTAATCATTGTTGTGGAAGATGATCATTTTCTGTATTTTATATTAAAGATTGGTTCTTCTTTCTTCTTCTCCGGGTCTCTTTTCAGAATCCCGTGTCCGAGGGAAACTCTGCACACTCGACTGATCCTGACCAGAGACCTGTCATTGTCCTTGTTGATGAACCTCACACTGTGTTAGCGGTTAGGAGCGAGGACAGAGGAGCTGATGCCACTGAATCCTCTCCATTCATCCCGTCGTCAAATGAAAGGACCGTCGACTTCATCTCTCCTGATTCACAACAAAATGTTACGTCAGCGATCTACAAGAATGTGACGCCATCAGTGCAACCAAAGGGAAACTGGGAGACAAACAGACTGCAGCCTCATTTAAAAGTCAGCGAGGTTGGTCAACATTCAAGTACGCCGCAGTCTGGGGACGTAATCTACGGATCTGACCAGAGAATCTACAGGAACCACAGAGGTGCTGCTGGCTCTGTTGGACCACAGGGAAGAAGAGTAAGCACCAGAAAACTAAAAATCTGGTTTTAGCCACATAATAAAAGTGATCTAGATTTAGTTTGACTACTACTGGCCATGTTTGGTCCGTGTCAGACAATCCTTATAAACAACTGAGCCCGGTCTCTCCTTCCACTTAAAATGTCAGTCACTGAGTGAGTGAGTGAGTGAGTAACAAAGCAAACGCTAAACGGTTTTCTAATGGCGACAAAAGGTGTCACAGTCCTGAGATATCATAGAGTTTAGCAGGTGACAAATTCTGTTATTGTTGCAGCCGTGTTATCAGTGAGAGCGTCGGTGTCGGCAGGTCCCACACTGGTCGGCGACGCCGGTGCTGATCATATGTCAATACATCACACGCACACACTTCAAAGAACTTTAAACAAGACGAGATTAAAGTCATTCATTTACTTTTAAGACTTTATTCTGGTAAATTTCCTACTTTATTCTTGTAAATGTACACTTATTCTAGTAAATTTACAACTTTAATCTTGTAAATTAAAACTTTTTTCTTGTAAATTTACGACTTTATTCTCGTAAATTAAGACTTTATTCTCGTAAACAAAAACTTCTCAATGTGGCCCCTAGTACTAGTACTTCTCTAACAATGAATATTAAATATAGATTAGGATTGTGTTGCTGCAGAAACAAACGCTCACCTGGCTTCTCTTGAACAGATGAATAGTTGGAGCTCAGCAGTGAAGAAGTGGCAGAAGAAGAAGAGTCTCGTCTGTGGTGTGGTTTTTAACATGAAGTCCACCAGTGCATACGCAGGCTGTGGTTGAGTACAAGCAGGATGTTACCAAACCTGGCAACCTGACTCACTACAGTCATGTATAGTAGCTGGAGCCAAAGCAATTTATTTTCATATTCTAATTGATGTTGCTGGAGGAGGCTAAAGCCAAGGGAGGCTGCCAGGAGGGTGTGGCCAGAGAGGAGAGGAGAACGCGGTGACCTCACATCATCCAAGCCTGCTTTCATTTTATCTTTAAAATCCTTATTCATGCACAGATTTTACATTTTGGACCTTGAGGATATTTTTTTCACCATAGTGGTTACTTTATAATCTCAATATAAGAATGGACGCAGGTCTCATCTCACTATTGGAAAACCAGATGCACAGACTCACTACTGCTTCTGTAAACGTCTTTAAAGCTCTTCCATCTTCACTTTGAGAACAGATAAAAACATTTTGTCACTGCTTTTAACTGAATATCATCTTTATAATCCCTGAAATTACCTCCTGAGTGGGTGTGCATTTTGCTTGTAAGTGGAGGTTATGGTTGTTCTGTGCAAACATGTGGTTGAAGCTGACTCATGCGGGGTTTTTATTCCACTTGTTAAATTACAGGCTTCCAAACACTTGGCATTAATGTCCTGAAGGAACCACAGTGGCCTTTTCTTTTTAAGATCGTCGCACCGTGCAGATGATGCCAGACACCAGGAAGGACACTTGTGTACATTTAAAAAACAAAAAAGCTCAATGTCATGTTGTTCTTACAGGGATGTCCAGGCAGAGAAGGGTTTCTTGGATTTAAAGGTGACAAGGTAAGTTTGGAGTTTACATTTGACCAGATTCTACTGTAATGTGTGTTTCCTGTTCCAAGCTTCACAGGATTCTGAAGTTTAAGTAGTTATTTTGTAGTATTATTTCTGATCCATCCACCGCAGTAAAGAACAGCCATTCACTCGTGCGCTCACACTTATAATAGTTCTCTTTGCTTTGAGATCTGATAAACTTTTCTATCACTGGCATGTTTATTTTTTTTAACTTTTTCTATTTTCTTCTTCCGCAGGGATCTCGAGGTGTTTCAGGCATGGATGGACGTAGAGGAGATCCAGGGCCTCCAGGTCCTCCGGGACTTCCCACGCTTTATTTATGGCGGAACTCTGAGGACGACTGGGTCGCTTTCAGGGTGAGTCTCAATATACAAACACTGCTCACAACAGTCCAGCTGGAACTGCACTCAACTCTCCAGCAGGGTCTTTAATAACTGACGTCAAACTAAGGCTGAGATCAATAATGAACACAGACTCACAACTACTTGCAAAGTTGCATCATGTCGACTACATCATGAGACAACAATTATGTAACTGAAATATGAAATTATCACAGATTAGAGCGAGAGAGAGATGATGCATCCCAACACTTAAACACACTTTTATGTCAGGTAGATTGCAACAACAAAGAATTTCTTCTTTTTAAAAGAATATGACGGCACATTAGCCTAAAATCTGAAATCCACCTTCTTACTTTTCACTCAGTCAAAGGAATGAATGATGACTTAAAAAATGTTTATGATGCTGCCAGGGTTTGTTTTATTCACATTCTATTACAGAGCTGGATTAAATTGAATTTAAAATTTGACTTATAAAACATGTCATAATAGACAGAAACACAGTGAGGAGAGCTTTTATTTTCTTTTTTTTTTGTCGATTTTATTTATTTTTGTCAATCCCACAACTATCTCTGGAAATTAGTAAAAACAAAACTGTAGTGGCCCTTCGACACAGACAAAATGGACCACAGTGGCACATGTCACGACGACTGTGACGCTGTGTTTTCTGTTGTAAAACATGTTCCTGTTGGCCTGTTTATACTTTTTACACTAACATTATTTGTGATTAAAATAATGTTTTTGGTTATATTTTTAGCCACAGATGTACAATCGTTTTACTTCCTTTATGGGAGCTCAAATCCTCAGCTCTCTATGACCAACCAGTGTTTTCACTGCATTAGACTCATGATAATTATATATATATATATATATATATATATATATATATATATGTGTATATATATATGTATAAATATATATGTGTATATATATATATGTATATATATATATACACACATACATTTAGAGTCACAATATAGTGATTTTATAAATGTCAAAGTCAATAAGCGTTATGTTTTATTGACTTGGTTACAAAAGGTTATGCAGCCAATGAGATTAGCGACATGATTGAGATTAACCGTTAATCTGTTTAAGACATCTTTTTAAGTATGTACTGTATGATACTAGCTGAGATCCAAAGGACTGAGGTGAATGGACAAACAAAACAGTTTGTGAAGAAATACATAAATATAAAAAAAACACATATACATTAAATACAAAATATACATGTAAACATTTATTTTCTTTTTTAAATGCTTATCAATCCCACTGTCTTATGGACAAATGAATAGCCAAACACGGAGCTCAAAACATGAACAACTCCATTTAAGGTGGAAGGCAGGGAAGCAAAGTCTAAAGGGAAATGACTGGGACACAAATGAGACACCAAATAAAACAGGAAGCAAAGTTAACAGAACATGCAGGGAGGAAAACTACAAAATACGTCAATGAAAATGGCTCTATTATGTTATTGTGTTATACCAATAATGTAAAGTGTCATGCTCTGAATTGTGTCCAGTCTGTATGGGCTTCCAAGATTATAGTAGCAAAGAAAACACAGAACAAGCTCTGTACGTTTAATTTACAAAACGTGTCCAAGATCAAGATTAAATGGACAATAATGTGAATTAGAATCAGAATACAGTTTTCCCATGAAAACTATAATGTACAAATGCAGATGATGACATGGAGAGTGAGACATGGAGAGTAATCCAAGCCCAGTCTGTTGACAATCTGTAGATGGCCACGGCTCACAGGCTGTAATGAAAAGCTGGAGTATCTGGATGTATTGTAACTGGAGCAGATCCAGACCTCATGCCTGGGTCAGGCCCCACGCTTTGCTTTCAGAAGAGAGACGTGAGCTGAAAAGCGTCAGTGTTGCCGCTCTGTCAGAACACAGCGAGGCCTCAGAGACACACTGAGACCTACAGTAAAGCAGGTCCGGTCCTCTTCAGCAGTCTGAGCCTGACCTCAGGTCTGGCCAGCCACACTGCAGAACCTCTGCCAATACAAACAGAAGCTGGAGCAGCAGCGCTGGGTGGTGGAGTCCACCAGAAGGACCTGTGTTTATGAGACCTGACTCTGCCAGGGACCACAACCTTTACGTCGTATCATTTAACGGCCGTTAAACATCCACAAGAGGCATTAAATGGAGTTTTCAGCACTTTGTCACACACTTACGTCTCTTTGGCTCCATCTGCAGCGTCAAGTGTTCTAGAACCAGCACGACGACGACTTCAGTCGGCACCGTAATCATTCACAGCTGTGAGGTCACACTCTGCTGTCATGTACCACATTACACTGCACTGTACTACACTGTACTGCACTGTACTACACTGTACTATACTGTACTACACTGTACTATTCTGTACTGCACTGTACTGTACTATTCTGTACTGCACTGTACTACACTGTACTGCACTGTACTATACTGTACTACACTGTACTGTACTACACTGCACTGTACTGCACTGTACTACTGTACTACACTGTACTGTACTATATTGTACTACACTGTACTGTACTACACTGCACCGTACTACACTGCACCGTACTATTCTGTACTGTACTACACTGTACTGCACTGCACTACATTGTACTCTACTGTACTACACTGTACTGCACTGTACTATACTGTACTGTACTATACTGCACTACACTGTACTCTACTGTACTACATTGTACTGTACTGCACCGTACTACTCTGTACTGTACTACACTACACTGTACTCTACTGTACTACACTGTACTGTACTGCACCGTACTACACTACAGTGTACGGTACTGTATGAAAATGTACAGGACAAGAGATTTACGGACAATTTACTGCACTGTCTTGTGCTTCAATACTTCACTGTACAATGAAACACTATACTCAGCTACCCTTCACTGTACTGTTTAAATTACTGTACTACACTTTACTGTACTGCACTGTATTCCAGTGTATTTAACTACACTGTACTGTAGTGGTTCACTGTAGTGTACATATGAAAACAGCATCTCATCATGTCTAGTGGAAACAATGTTCAAAGTGTCAAAAATTTGCGTGTGATCTTTGATAAATAATGTAATGTTTTCTTTTTGCAGAGATCGACCTTCTTTCACATGCTCAGAGCTGGCTGGCCGGTGAGTGTTTCAATTGTTCTGTCAGGGAAACTGATATCAGTGTTCACAGTCGCTGAGTTATAGCTGTGAATTGTTCTGTTGCTCATCAGGTGCAGCCCGGTCCACCTGGACCCATGGGAGAGATGGGAACGCCTGGTCTTCCAGTGAGTCAAGCGTCCATCGTGATTAAACAAGTAGTTTAGTACGCTGGTGTTTCCTTTAACTCTTTTTGAATGTATTTATCATAAGGGGATTCCTGGAGACCCAGGGACCAGAGGAGCTTCAGGACACACAGGAACCATGGTCAGCATTTATTTAACAGCATTCGCTCTGTTATACCTGCTGTCCCAACATCATGTAATGGGATTTAATCTGTGTGTTAGGGTGAAGCCGGTCCAAAGGGCGTCCCCGGCAAGAGGGGGAGTTGGGGCAGGAATGGCAGTCAGGGGTCGGATGGGATGTTTGGGCCACGGGGGCAACCAGGGCTCCAGGTGAGTGAGTCTGTGGTTTTCTAATGATAAACCTGCAGGATTTGTTAACACTGTTGTTTTTCCCTGTCAGGGACCCATGGGCTTTAAAGGAGAAGATGGTTTGCAAGGGGAGAAAGGTGATGAGGTGAGTGTTGTAGTCAGCGGTGGTATTAACATGTGTTACATCACACCTGGCACTGAAATGATGTCATCTCTGTTCACGAGGAACAAAATCATGTTTATAACCCATGTGGAGGATAAAGCAGCAGCAGCAGCAGCAGCAGCAGCAGCAGTAGAAGATGAGTGGGTACACACTGGACACAGCAGCCCAGTCCATCACAGGGCTGCTGATTTAGCTTTTCCTCAAAACAACAACATGTACCCTGAAATGAAACTTATTCAAATCTAGAATCTTTTTGAGCCCAGCTTTTCAAACTTTAGATCATTCTAAAACCTCTTGATTTACAGTCATGTATGACGGTGTTTCCCCAGATTTTTATACACAAACTTTATTTAAGTCACAGAAATGTTACGGACTGCTGTTCCCCACTCGAGCAGTCTGAAATCATCACATCAAGTGTTTGCTGTATCATTATTATTATCATTATTATTATTATCATTATTATTATTAGTGTAAAATGCTATACTTGAGCTGTGTTCATAAGCTCAGGGTCAGTCTGATGCCCCCTGCTGTCCTCAGTGGGCACTACACTCCACTGACACTGACAATCGTTCAGGTGTGTTTGAAATGTTTTTATTGACACTGTGAATGTCCTGGACTGCAGGGTTTCACTGGTGAGCCTGGACCACGTGGAGACAGTGGAGAGACTGGGATAAAGGTTTGTGTAACAAATAGATTTTGATATATAAGAATATTATTTCATGGAATTGTATTATATTACCGACAATTCAAGGGCAACTGGGGACGATTTGTGTCACCGTCTTGTCCTGCTGTTAGAAAAACTACTTTTTTAACGTATTTGACAGGTCCTTCAGTTTATTATGGTGTCATTTCTAATTCCCTGTGTTTGACACCACTACTCATGTTTGAATACAGGGCCTTACTTTGATCCACTCTACTTTGCTCTCTCTCGTTTTCTTTAGTTGTCTTTGTTTTTCCAGAAAAAACGCCCAATTAATGATGGGATAGGTTTGGGCATCACTTTTTTTGGTAGCTCATGTGACTCTCTACTACTATACTAATCGACAGGTATTCAGTATCATGTTAACTAGGGCTGCAATGAATGGTTATTTTCATAATTGATTCATCTGTTGCTCATTTTCTCGGTTTAAAGTGTTGAATGAATGCAGTGACGGGTGAGAGACCTGTCACCAGTATGAAACACAGCATCGAGTGGCTGAAGTCTGCATGGATATAATGTCACCATAATCAAACACAGGTAGAATAAACGGACCTTCTGTTTCTGAAAGAAAGGCAACTTCTTCTGTTCCTCTATAAATAGCCAATTCTTAGTGTTCTTACTTAGTCTGGGTGAATTTGGGATCCAACCAAATGCCCAAATATGGAACATTTCAAATAACAAACAAGCTTATTGATGCCATGTGCAGATCTGTGATCGACCGTTTACTGTCTGCGATCACGGAGCCTTTAAAATATTACAAAAACAACACACATTTAAACTTTAAGCTTCTCTATTCTAAAGCTGCTTTACATCTTCTTTCGTACCCATTCACATGCTCACAGGTGGTAAGGACACACCGGCATGTAAACTAGCGGAGCCAGGAATCGCACCCACAACCTTTGAGTTGACACTGAGCTACCTTTGCCGCCTTTTGCAAATTATATTGTTGCATGTTCACTTCGATTTTTATTGCAACATTAAAGTCCAATGGCAATAAAAATATTAAAATAGATAAATAAATATGGCGTCACTTAGAAACCACACGATCCTTATCCATATGACTAAATCTGTGTATGTTTAGACGTATGTTTGCATCAGCACCGCTGGTGTAGTGGTTTCATGCAAGATTCCCATTCTTGTGACCTGGGTTCGATTCCCGGTGCACGTGTTTTCGTATAATTCACATTAATGCTTCTGATGACGTTTATACTGACATTTCCCTGCACATGATGGGGTTTGTTAATGTATCACAACAGTTTACAGCGTCCTGTGTCAAGCAGCTGCTGTTTTTAAGTGTTTTTGTAATAATAAACTTTATTTGTATTGCACCTTTCAAGTGCTTCACAATAAAAGGAAAAGGAAATTTAAAAAGCAACACAGGGTGGAATGAAAAGGAAAGGTCTTGAGTCAAAAAGTAAAAGCCCTGTTTTAACTTTGTAATAAAACAGAAAATGCAAATAAAACAGTAAAATACAACACCTAAAAAGATAAGATCTAAGTCCTATTTATTTAGTTTTAATGATTTTTTTGTTATATAAAGCAAAGAAACCAGAAAATAGTCACAGTTAAGGAGCTGAAAAATCAGAGGAACTTGTTTTAATAAAACAAAACAACACTCAAACCGATAAATAGATATTTGATATCTACTGTTCTCAGCTGTTTTTAACTTTAATACAAACATCCAGTCGGCTAACTGTCTGTCAACATAGAAGCAACTAATTGTCAACTAATTAATAAATTAGTGTTTACTTGACAACAAACCTACAGATAATCAGCTAAGAATTGATCGTACTATCCTGTTCACTTCTAAGTGTAAGTAGTAAACGAATAAGATGCCAACATAATCTACAGAGAAGTAGTTAAATGATGTAAAAAAAAAACAACAGCATGTATATCACCAAATAATGTGTACTGCTAATAATGACATCCTGCCACTCTTCATCTGTCCTGCAGGGATCTAAAGGGGAACCAGGAGACGATGGACCCACTGGACCACCTGTAAGACTTTTCTATACACATTAAATATTCATGATACACTTGTTCTTCAGATTGGAGACGCTGAGTATCTGAAAGAAAAAAAAACACTGCGGTAATTAAACTTGAAATGTTTGGGCTTTTAAGATCAGGAAGATTGATCATGTCAGGTGTTGGATATATTATGATTTTAGTTTTCGATCAAACCTTCCCTTTCAAAACCCAGTATTACTGATGACATCTGTGCCATACTGTACTATTTATTTAATAATGAAAGGGCTAGAAAAAAAAGTGATAAATCATCAATTATCTTCAAGCTCAAGGAATATTTTGTGGAGTGAATTCTCAGAAATAAACGTCATGGACACAGCATCCTAGACTTCTCCTAAAATCATACTCAGACTTTGACCTTTGTGCTTATCAAGGGTCCTTCAGGTAACAGGGGTACTCAGGGGCTGCCTGGACCTCCAGGACCACAGGTAGGACACATACATACATTATGTTGTATTTGCTTAGGCTGTCTTTCTTCTCCTCTTCTCCTCAGCCACTGTTTGTTCTTGTCTTCAGGGAGACTCTGGAGATGATGGAGTGAAGGGTCCTCCAGGGCTGGTGGTGAGCAATAGTGTTCATAATGTTCACACAAGTTCTACGCTGCTCTTGGCAGGAAACACTAACGTTCAGTGGGATGTTTGTAGGGGGCTCCAGGGGCCACGGGCGATATAGGACCACCTGGACTCAATGGGTCTGAGGTGAGTTGTTGTTGTTTTTTGCCACATTGCTTTAAATATTATTAGATATTAAAGTTTGAGCGTCATGGGTGAACTTTGAACTGACCTTGTGTGAGAGGCAGGCTACAAAGTGGAATGTCAGCAGGAGACACGAGATCCAGGAGTCTTGTAGCGCTGATGGGCTTAATCGTCATCGTGTGAACTCATAGGACAGTGGTTCAAATGTGTTTATTTACAAAGTCACAGTTAGTGAACTGACAGTTAGTGAACACTAACTTAGTGAAAACCCACACACATGACTGTGCTGTCTCATTTGTGTCAGGTATGAAGTTTAATGGTGTGTCTTTTTTTTCCTCTGTAGGGGGATCCAGGTCCAACTGGTCCACGAGGTCGTACAGGCCCTCGAGTACGTTCCAGTCATTGTAGTTTTACATACAGCACTGGTACTGATGCAGAACTGTCATTGTTTCATCTGGTTGCTTTTCTGACAGGGGCCATCAGGATTAAGAGGAGAGACGGGCTCACCTGGACCTGCAGGAACTCAGGTACATTGAGACACACCTTCTCATCAGCAGATTAATACTGAAGACATCCAGTAAACAAAATGTGTTAAAGAAGCCAGAATTAGTTTTTTATAGTTAATATTCTTCAAAGTAGCCCCCTTTTGCTTTGATTCTCTGAATCGGCTTCATTGAGCTGCTGCTTCAGTCTTGAAGAAGCTCTTGCTGAGCACTTGTTGGCTGCTTTGACCAGACCATCTCAGTTGGATTGAGGTCAGGTGATTGTGGAGGCCAGGTCATGTGACGCAGCACTCCATCACTCTCCTTCTTGGTCAAATAGCTCTTGCACAGCCCGGAGGCGTGTTTAGAGTCATTGTCCTGTTGAAGAACGAATGATGGTCCCACGAAGCATAAATCAGATAGGAAGGCCCCATTCTGAACTCTACACAGCTAAACTAACAGTAATACACCATATTTGAAACGCTGACCTCATCTCATAAACAAGATAAATGCATAAATGTAAAGATGTCATCCTTCACAATCACAACCTGCACTTTGTCTCACAGTTTGACAGTTTTGTTATTGGTCTGTTTTTGTCAGGGTCAACCAGGCGATGATGGTCCCACTGGTCCAAAAGGGGAAGTTGTAAGTGCTAATGAAAAATTGTGTAAAGTTCTTTTTCTTTTTCTTTTTCTTTTTTGAGCTTATGAGACTGAGAATGTTCTGTCTGACAGGGGGAACTGGGACCTGTGGGAAACAAAGGGCTTCCTGGTATTGAAGGGCCTATGGTAAGTAAATATAAATCAATTGTCTTTAGAGCTGCAACTTAAGATTATTTTCTCCATTAATCGATTCATCGTTTGGTCCATAAAATGTTGTTCGTCAAACCTGGAAATGATGATGTTCTTAAATGTCTTGTTTTGTCCACAAACCAAAATGAATCACTTTGAATGATTTCTTTATTATCCAGAGCAATGAAATTAAGAAAATACTCACATTTAAGAAGCTTCAACAATCGGAAATTTTGTTTTAATCATGAAAAAAGCTTTGAACCGATTAATCGATTATCAAAATAGTTGTCGATTAATTGAGTAGTTGATAAATAATCGATTAATTGTTTCAGCTTTAATTGTCTTCAAAAGTGTGTGTGTGTGTGTGTGTGTGTCAGGTAATACACTAATGTTGTGGGGACCTAAACCTGTTTACACAGTCACATTATGGGGACTTGGCTTCCTTGTGGGGACAAAAAGCAAGTCCCCATAACGTAAATTACTACATTTTAAGGTGAAGGTATGTTTTAAGGTTAGGCTGAGATTGAGATTAGGGTTAGGGTTAGGATTAGGATTAGGCCAGTAGTAATTGTGGTTATGGTTAGAGTAAGTCTCCAGGAAATGAATGTAAGTCAATGCAATGTCCCCTCATGTCATGAATGTGTGTGTGTGTGTGTTACTCTTAGTTGTTGCCAGAGCTACACGTAGCATCAGAACCTGTAGAGTCATAAATGAACTATGACTCGTCACAAGTGAGATCAAGTTTCTTCAACGTGTCTAAGACTTGAGACTTTGTTATTGTCCTTGCATACTTAAGATAGATTGAGTTCCTTTGTTGATGTAAAGTAAATGCTACAACATTTTGATTCATGCACATTTTCGTTCTACAAATACTTCACAATAAA
>NW_025321372.1:0-12779 GCF_019176455.1 Solea senegalensis
GACTACTCTGGGCATCATAAATTGACCCAAGGCCCCCGAATCTCAAGGATTTACCCAAGTGTCACCACCCACACTGGGCATCATGAATTGACCCAAGACCCCCTAATCTCAAGGATTTACCCAAGTGTCACCGACTACTCTGGGCATCATAAATTGACCCAAGGCCCCCGAATCTCAAGGATTTACACAAGTGATACTAAGCTCCTCAGGGTGAGGTTATGCGGGCACTGGGGGTGGTCTTGGTGGGTCTTACCAACCTTTTCAGATGAAGACTTGTCGTCTGACGCTTTGGTTATCAAATAATGTGCACATACACCTGGAAACAAGGAAATGAGGGAAGTTGTGTTTTCAGGGCATTTTGGTTAGCCTGTGTGATCTTAGAGCCTCTGAGAAAATCCAGAGGCTGTGATATCACCCAGGCTGTAAGCCTCCACGCCACGTCACGGCAGTGCCCATGTGGAGGTAAAAAAAATAAAATAAAATAAAAAATGGAACCAAAATAAAACAAAATAAAACCTATAACAGAAACAAGAAAAATACAACAAAAATAAAAACAAGAAACCAAACAAAAAATAAAACAAAATAAAAACTAGAACAGAAACAAGAAAAATACAACAAAAATAAATACAAGAAATAAAGCCAAAAAATACAACAAAATAAAAACTAGAACAGAAACAAGAAAAATACAACAAAAATAAAAAATAGACACACAGAACCTTTTTTTTTTGTTTTTTGTTTTTTGTTTGTTTGTTTTTTTATTTTTTTTTGTTTGTTTTTTTTTGTTTTTTTGAACACACTCTCACACACATAGACAGACAGACACTCATGTCCTCCTGGCCCTGGACGGAAACTTTTTTTTCGGGCTGAAGCCAACCCTCACTTTTATCTTTTTAACCAGCAGCTGTGAGGGAGAGGGCCCATACTTCCGTGGGGTAAGCTTCAAAACAAAGAAAAGGTACACATGAGCTTAGTGAACTTGGACTGTGGTGTGATAGCAATTGCAAGGTTTTATTTTAACTTACCTTTGGATCCCTCTCCTCCTCAGCAGTGTCGTGCGTGGAGGTGGAGGGCGCAGAGGTGGAGGACAGAGCGGAAGCAGATGAGGGAGCATGTGTTCCTCTTCTGAGTGACATGCAGACAAAGAGCTCCCTCATCTGCTTCGCTCGTGTCAAGGTGTTGTGAAGGGAGTAGAAACGCTCCTGCGTCCGAACGTCATGGCACATGAAGGTCGCCACATGCTGCCGCACTTCTGAATCATTGGACTCAAAATTCTAGAGAAAAGAAAATGAGGCATTAATGAACAAGTTTCAGTGTGACGAACACAACTGACAGGCCACAAATTGAGCAAATCCTCATCATGTTTTTTTGACACCTACATAGGTCGCCACCGCCGACCTGACGTCCATGAGCGCGGGCGATCCCCTCAAGCCCATCTCTTTCCAGGCCTTCCGGAAATATTTAACCAGATCCTTGGCCTTGCCGCGGCCAAGGGCGGAGAAAAAGTAGGGGTTGGTGGGGACCGCCCGCTGTCGGAGGCGGAGCCACTCGCTGCACCACCCATACTCTTCGCTTGTCAGGTAAATCTGCGCCACACCAAATTTGCGAACGGTCTTGTGCTCCATTACCTGCAGGAGACAAAGTATGACACCGCCAATTTGTAAGTGTGGTGCATGAACAAAAATTGACGTCTAAGTGTTGGGAAAAGTTTGGGAATGAGATTAAACTGATACTTACATTGACCTGGTAGCCCGCCTTCTCATCTCCCACGGCGTCCTTTACCTCTTTGACCTTCATTTTAGTCAGGACGCCTGACCTGTGGCCATATATACAGGAGAGGTAGGCCGCCAGGTACCCGAAGAACCTGTAGCCGGTCCTGGGGTCTCTGGCTGGCGCCTTTCTCATGTCCTCTGTAATTAGAGTAAGAGACAGAAGAGAACCCTTAGACATGCACACTTAAAGGTTTTAGGCTCTGACAAAAAGTGTGTGAGAGAGAAAGAGAGAGAGAGGCAATACAGACTCACCAAGCAATTCAGGCATTTTCGCCCTGGCACTGGGCCAGGGCGAAAATGGGCCAGGTCACTGGGCCAGGTCCTCCTTGGACACCAGCCGCTGCTGCTTGTCCTGTTTAACAAGCGACGGGTGTCCAAGGAGTTTCCTCCCAAGGTCTCTGTACACCTTTCTCAATTCCCTCACGAGGACATTGACCTGGGAGGTTTTAAGGCGGCAGTGCTTGGGCGGCGTGTCCCTCAGGTGTTCCAGGAACGAGATGGCCTGGCCCACATACAGCGCAACTGTCGTTGGGGCCAGGCCAACCTTGCGCAGGAGAGCAGGGTAACTGTAGAAAGAAGACCAGTCTGGATTTAGTTTCAGTCACATCTTTCCAATACTTCATCATCATCATCATCAAAACCTAAGCAAAAGACTTGCAAAGAAGGAACATGCTTATCCTCCGTGCATTCACTACTTACAACTTCAGGAGGGGGATGTTGAACAAAAATGTCCAGTCCCAGCGTGCCAGAGAAGGGCAGCCGAGGCAAAGATACTTTATGAAGACCTTGGCCCGGCTGACCTTCGTCTGTGCATTCTCTTTCATTTTTGTAGTTCCCTCGGGATAGTAGGTATACTCGGCATATTCCTCCATGTATGCATCTGAAAAGATGAAACACACATGACGATGAATGTAGCGAGAAAACACTCAACACACACCTGCACACATACACAATGTGTTAAGTCTTACTCATGGAGGTGCCAAACTCAATGGCCCGAATAAACGAGCCCCTGCTTCGGCCAGAGAAGTAGGGCCGCATAGCACGGAAGAGTTTACGTTGGTCACGTGTCCAACGTGACTGCTGGAAAAGCAAAACAAAACATCAATAACACCTCTACCACATGACCACATGTGCTCAATGATTCTACACTAACCTCCTCATTGGCTGTGGCCGCCTCCTCTTCCTCTTCCTCCTCCTCCCTCTTCTTCTTCTGACAGGAGTTGAATAAAGGTAAGTACTTTGGACTTGGGCAAAATGATAATGACAATGAATTACACTACACTATTATCTTCTCACCTGAGGGGGAGAGGAAAGGTGTCGCTGCTTTGCCGCCCTCTTCTTCTTCGGCGGCGGCGGTGGCTGCTGCGGCGGCTCATCTTCCTCCTCCTCCTCCTCTTCCTCCTCCTCAGTCCCAGAGGAGGAGTCTGTCTGCGTTTGGAGCAGGGCAGAGGACCGCCGCCGCTGCTGCTGCGGTGGTTGCTGCTCCTCCTCTTCCTCCTCCTCACTCCCAGATGAGGAGGAGGAGTCTGGCTGCGTTTGGAGCAGGGCAGAGGACCGCCGCCACTGCTGCTGCGGTGGTTGCTGCTCCTCCTCTTCCTCCTCCTCACTCCCAGATGAGGAGGAGGAGCTAACTGCTGGCTGGGCAGGGGGCTGCGCAAGCAGCGGCTGAAGGCTGGGGCGCTGGCGACGCGGAGCTGCTTTTTGGAATGCTCTCAGCTGTCTCTGAAGAGGGAAAAACAAACAGCAAAAGAAAACAGGACTACAATTATTGACAACGCAATGATTGCATTATTCAAAGAAATTAAACATGGATAGAATCTATAATTGCTATGTTTTTTTCATTCACTCACAGTGAGGTCAGCATTGAGACGTGTCGCCGCGGCCAGCTTCCTCTCGAGCTCTCTGACCCTTGCCCTTGCATTCATGCACGTTCGATTCCTGCAAAGGCCAGACACCCCCTCCTCTGGGTCCTCTTCTGCATCCGAGATGTCCAGTAAGGACACCATCGGAGGTCTGGGATTACTGGCCCTCAAATCGGCCAGCAATTTAAGGGCCGTGCTCCGCGTAATCGACTGAAGTTCCGCCTGAATCCGGCCAGCAGTTAGGTCCTTGTGGGCCCTGATGTGCTTTTCCAGATTCAACATGTAAGGCGCACACAGAGGGACAGGGCAGGGCCCCGGTGGCACTCGGGTCCTCCCTGTTGCCAGGTTGTTAATGATGGCCCTCTCCTTTAGGTTAACCAAATTGTGGCTGAGCCGTAGGTGCTTGGCCACCGACTACTCTGGGCATCATAAATTGACCCAAGGCCCCCGAATCTCAAGGATTTACCCAAGTGTCACCACCCACACTGGGCATCATGAATTGACCCAAGACCCCCTAATCTCAAGGATTTACCCAAGTGTCACCGACTACTCTGGGCATCATAAATTGACCCAAGGCCCCCGAATCTCAGGGATTTACCCAAAGTGTCACCACCACACTGGGCATCATGAATTGACCCAAGACCCCGAATCTCAAGGATTTACCCATGTGTCACCGACTACTCTGGGCATCATAAATTGACCCAAGGCCCCCGAATCTCAAGGATTTACACAAGTGATACTAAGCTCCTCAGGGTGAGGTTATGCGGGCACTGGTGGGTCTTACCAACCTTTTCAGATGAAGACTTTTCGTCTGACGCGTTGGTTATCAAATAATGTGCACATACACCTGGAAACAAGGAAATGAGGGAAGGGTTTGTGTTTTCAGGGCATTTTGGTTAGTGTGATCTTAGAGCCTCTGAGAAAATCCAGAGGCTGTGATATCACACATGCTGTAAGCCTCCACGTCACGGCAGTGCCCATGTGGAGGTAAAAAAAATAAGATCAAATAAAAAGTTGAACCAAAACAAAAAAGTAAAACAAAATAAAAACTACAACAGAAACAAGAAAAATAAAAACAAGAAACAAAACAAAAAATACAACAAAATAAAAAATTATTATTTTTTTTTCGTTTTTTTGTTTCAAACACACTCACAGGCAGGAGTCACTCATGTCCTCCGGGCCCTGAAAGGATATTTTTTTCTTGGGCTGAAGCCAAGCCTCACTTTTATTTTTTTTACAAGGAGCTGAGAAGGAGAGGGCCCATACTTCCGTGGGGTAAGCTTCAAAACAAAGAAAAAGGTACACATGAGCCTAGTGAACTTGGACTGTGGTGTGATAGCAATTGCAAGGTTTTATTTTAACTTACCTTCGGATCCATCTCCTCCTCAGCAGTGTCGTGCGTGGAGGTGGATGGCTCAGAGGTGGAGGTGGAGGTGGCGGGCACAGAGGTGGAGGGCACAGAGGTGGAGGACACAGTGGAAGCAGATGAGGGAGCATGTGTTCCTCTTCTCAGTGACATGCACACAAAGAGGTACCTCATCTGCTTCGCTCGGGTCAAGGTGTTGTGGAGGGAGTAGAAGCGTTCCTGTGTCCTAACATCATGGCACATGAACGTTGCCACATACTGGCGTACCTCTGAATCGTTGGATTCGAAATTCTAGAGAAAAGAAAATGAGGCATTAATGAACAAGTTTCAGTGAGACGAACACAACTGACAGGCCACAAATTGACCAAATCCTCATCATGTGTTTTTGACACCTACATAGGTAGCCACCGCCGACCTGATGTCCATGAGGGTGGGCGATCCCCTCAAGCCCATCTCTTTCCAGGCCTTCCGGAAATACTTGACCAGATCCTTGGCCTCACCGCGGCCAAGGGCGGAGAAAAAGTAATGGTTTGTGGGGACCGCCCGCTGTCGGAGGCGGAGCCACTCGGTGCACCACCCATATTCTTCACTTGTGAGGTAGATCTGAGCCACACCAAATTTGCGTACCGTCTTGTGCTCCATTACCTGCAGGAGACAAAGTATGACACCGCCAATTTGTAAGTGTGGTACATGAACAAAAATTGACGTCCAAGTGTTGGGAAAAGTTTTCGGAATGCGATTAAAATGATACTTACATTCACCAGGTAGCCCGCCCTTTTGTCTCCCACGGCGTCCTTGACCTCTTTTACTTTCATTTTCGTGAGCACTCCTGACCTGTGGCCATATATAAACGAAAGGTTGGCCGCCAGGTAGCCAAAGAACCTGTAGCGGGTCCTGGGGTCTCTGGCTGGCGCCTTTCTCATGTCCTCTGTAATTAGAGTAAGAGAGAGAAGAGAACCCGTAGACATGCACACTTAAAGCTTTTAGGCTCTGACAAAAAGTGTGTGAGAGAGAAAGAGAGAGAGAGGCAATACAGACTCACCAAGCAATTCAGGCATTTTCGCCCTGGCCACGGCCTGACACTGGGCCAGGTCCTCCTTGGACACCAGCCGCTGCTGCTTGTCCTGTTTAACAAGCGACTGGTGTCCAAGGAGTTTCCTCCCAAGGGCTCTGTACACCTTTCTCAATTCCCTCACGAGGACATTGACCTGGGAGGTTTTAAGGCGGCAGTGCTTGGGCGGCGTGTCCCTCAGGTGTTCCAGGAACGAGATGGCCTGGCCCACATACAGCGCAACTGTCGTTGGGGCCAGGCCAACATTGCGCAGGAGAGCAGGGTAACTGTAGAAAGAAGACCAGTCTGGATTTAGTTTCAGTCACATCTTTCTGATACTTCATCATCATCATCATCAAAACCTATCCTCCGTGCATTCACTACTTACAACTTCAGGAGGGGGATGTTGAACAGAAAAGTCCAGTCCCACAGTGCCAGAGAAGGGCAGCCGAGGCAAAGATACTTAACGAAAACCTTTGCCCGGCTGACCTTCGTCTGTGCATTTTCTTTCATTTTAGTTGTACCCTCGGGACAGTAGGTGTACTCAGCATACTCCTCCATGTATGCATCTGAAAAGATGAAACACACATGACGATGAATGTAGCGAGAAAACACTAAACACACACCTGCACACATACACAATGTGTTAAGTCTTACTCATGGAGGTGCCAAACTCAATGGCTCGAATAAGTGAGCCCCTGCTTCGGCCAGAGAAGTACGGCCGCATTGCACCGAAGAGTTTGCGTTGGTTACGTGTCCAACTTGACTGCTGGAAAAGCAAAACAAAACATCAATAACACCTCTACCACATGACCACATGTGCTCAATGATTCTACACTAACCTCCTCATTGGCTGTGTCCTCCTCCTCTTCCTCTTCCTCCTCCTCCCTCTTCTTCTTCTGACAGGAGTTGAATAAAGGTAAGTACTTTGGACTTGGGCAAAATGATAATGACAATGAATTACACTACTCTATTATCTTCTCACCTGAGGGGGAGAGGAAAGGTGCCTTTTCTCATCCACCCTCTTCAGCAGCAGCCGAGGCTGCTGCGGCGGCTGCGGCGGCTGCGGCGGCTCATCTTCCTCCTCCTCCTCCTCTTCCTCAGAGTCAGAGATAGGAAGGACCGGAGCAGGGGACGGCTGCTGCTGCTGCTGCTGCGGCGGCTCCTCCTCCTCCTCCTCCCTCTTCTTCTTCTGACAGGAATTGAATAAAGGTAAGTACTTTGGACTTGGGCAAAATGATAATGACAATGAATTACACTACTCTATTATCTTCTCACCTGAGGGGTAGAGGAAAGGTGACGCTGCTTTGCCGCCCTCTTCTTCGGCGGCGGTGGCTGCTGCGGCGGCTCATCTTCCTCCTCCTCCTCCTCCTCTTCCTCAGAGTCAGAGATAGGAAGGACCGGAGCAGGGGACGGCTGCTGCTGCTGCTGCTCCTCCTCCTCCTCCTCCTCCTCCTCCTCACTCCCAGATGAGGAGGAGGAGCTAACTGCTGGCTGGGCAGGGGGCTGCGCAAGCAGCTGCTGGAGGCTGGGGCGCTGGCGACGCGGAGCTCCTTTTTTGAATGCTCTCAGCTGTCTCTGAAGAGGGAAAAACAAACAGCAAAAGAAAACAGGACTACAATTATTGACAACGCAATGATTGCATTATTCAAAGAAATTAAACATGGATAGAATCTATAATTGCTATGTTTTTTTCATTCACTCACAGTGAGGTCAGCATTGAGACGTGTCGCCTCGTCCAGCTTCCTCTCAAGCTCTCTGACCCTGGCCCTTGCATTCACGCAGGTCTGATTCCTGCAAAGGCCAGACACCCCCTCCTCTGGGTCCTCTTCTGCATCTGCGATGTCCAGTAAGGACACCATCGGCGGTCTCGGATTACTGGCCCTCAAATCGGCCAGCAATTTCAGGGCCGTGCTCCGCTTAATCGCCTGAAGTTCAGACTGAATCCGGCCAGCAGTGAGGTCCTTGTGGGCCCTGATGTGCTTTTCGAGATTCAGCATGTAAGGCGCACACAGAGGGATAGGGCAGGGCCCAGGTAGCAATCGGGTCCTCCCTGTTGCCAGGTTGTTAATTATGGCCCTCTCCTTAGGGTTAACCAAATTATGGCTAAGCCGTAGGTGCTTGGCCACCGACACGAGCACCTTCCCACAAATTGGGCACTCGCCCTGCTTCTTAGGCTTTGTCATCTGAAAAAGTAAAGGATGAAAAAGAAAAAATAACATGAACATTTTTTTATTAATATCATTATTATTATTATTGTTGTTGTTGTTATTATTATCTTTATTATGTTATTATAATTATTATTATTATTATTATTGTTATCTTTATTATACTTTTATTATCATTATAATTATTATTGTTATTATTGTAATTATTATTAGTTTATTATTATAATTATTATTATTATTATCATTATTATTATTAGTTTATTATTATAATTATTATTATTATTATCATTATTATTATTAGTTTATTATTGTTATTGTTATTATTGTTATTATTAAGTTGCTATCTGCGTGTTCCCTGGCCATCACGTGAACAGCGCATGAACAGAGCACGACACTTAACAAGCACTTAATTGACGCGTCTCTATGGCACTTCGACAAAACTCGACGAAAAACACAATAAACACATTAAAAAAACACCCAATGCGCACCAAACAAACATAACTAAACACAATAAACACATTTCGAGTGTTTAAATTATTATTATTACTATCATCATTGTTTAATTATTTTTTTATTACATTTTTATTATTATAATAATTATTATTATTATTACAATTATTATTATTATTATTAGTTTATTATTATTATTGTTATTATTGTTATTATTAAGGTATCACCAGTTACTATCTGCGTGTTCCCTGGCCATCACGTGAACAGCGCATGAACAGAGCATAACACTTAACAAGCACTTAATTGACGCGTCTCTATGGCACTTCGACAAAACTCGACGAAAAACACAATAAACACATTAAAAAAACACCCAATGCGCACCAAACAAACATAACTAAACACAATAAACACATTTTGATTATCATTATTATTATTATTATTAATATCATCATTATTTAATTCTTTATGATTATAAATATCATCATTATTTAACTTTTTAAATAGTTTTAAAATAATACTTACGTTTGCAAATCAAACAGACCCTCTTGTCTCTCACTTTCCAAAGACTCTCAAAAAACTCTCAAAAAACTATCCAGCTCAAACTCCAGCTCCTTCATCCACGAACTCCTCTTCTCTCTCTCTGTTGCAGGTGCAGACGGTGTCGGGGTAGATGCAGAGGGGGGCGGGGACAAATGTTTTTTTTTTCACATTCATCATTGTAGGTCATAATATATAACTTTTTTTTTTTTGCTTGAGAAATGAGTCAGTCATGTGGCTTACCTGGTAAAGCATCAGCTTTCAACCCAGGCATCCCTTGTTCGATACCCGCGAGTAGCTTTTCTGGACGAGGCGCAGATTGACAGCCAAGTACTCAGGCTGTTTCAGTGTGACGGCTCGCGCGCCCTTCCGAACGTCCCCCCCCCACCTCACATTTACCTATTTTTTCAGATTTATCATTGAGGATCATGGGATCATGGTCACTTCCCGTTCAACCAGATGTGTGGCTCACGTGGTAGAGCGTCAGCTTCCAACCCAGGCGGATGGGGTTCAAATCCTGGAGTTGCCTTTTCTGCAGACAGACCACAGAAGATGCTGAGAACCCCTTCAATTTTTGTAATAATTCATAAACGCATCGAGCCAGGAGTCTGTTTTTCCAGATTATTGTTCAGTGGCTCCGGAGGATCCTCTGTTCCGATTATGGGGGGCTCTGGGGTCAAAGGTCGGCCCAAAAGACAGTCTGTGAAATTCAAACATAAAAAAGGCTGGGAAACTGTCTTTTCTTCAATAAATTCCAGAAGACATTGAGCTTCGGGTCTGAAAATTCAGTATGTGTATCAGGGACAAAGTCTCATCCCGTGCACCGAGTTTGAGACCCGTGCGGCCTGCGGAAAGGTCAGAGGTCAGCAGTTTGGGGGCGATCAGTGACATTCAGCCTTAACCCTAAGTTTTTGGCAATAAATCCTAAAGGCATTGAGCCAGGGGTCCGATCTTCCAGTATGTGTATCGGGAACAAAGGCCGATCCAGGGTGCCGAGTTTCGGACCCGTGCGGCCTTCGGAAAGGTCAAAGGTCAGCCGTTCGGGTATGTTTTTTGTAACCATTCATAAACGCATCCAGCCAGGGGTCTGATTTTCGACTATGTCGTGCGCCATACAGTCTCCTGTTGGGATTGTTTTGTCCCGTTGCGATAGCGCCCCCACAGAGCTAGTTAGCTTTGCTGAGGGTCTACAGAGTTGGGACTCTGGAATACAGATAAGGGTCTCTGGAAAGGACCGCAGGCCAAGTTTCAGGCAGTTTGGTCCATTTTTGTGGCAAAGGCGAGCACTCAAAGGTCGGAAAAGGCGACTTTTCAATGCCCCGCCCATCAAAAAGTACAAGTCCGAGCGGCACGGGACCGACGCCTGTCCGCCCGTCTCGGGACCCCTAACGACATATACGAAATTCAGACTCCTGCGACCTGTGGAAACATATGTCCTCCGTAACCTCCACTCTGGCCAAAGGCTCTATGACTGTAAAGAGTCTGAGAGGACCTGATTGTCAGATTTTGACACAGGACAAACAGGACTTTGGGCTTTTCTCCCCCAGATTATTGTTCAGTGGCTCCGGAGGATCCTCTGTTCCGATTATGGGAGCTCTGGGGTCAAAGGTCGCCGCGCAGCGGCCTAAAAGACAGTCTGTGAAATTCAAACGTAAAAAAGGCGGGAAACTGTCTTTTCTTCAATAAATTCCAGAAGACATTGAGCTTCGGGTCTGAAAATTCAGTATGTGTATCAGGGACAAAGTCTCATCCCGTGCACCGAGTTTGAGACCCGTGCGGCCTGCGGAAAGGTCAGAGGTCAGCAGTTTGGGGGCGATCAGTGACATTCAGCCTTAACCCTAAGTTTTTGGCAATAAATCCTAAAGGCATTGAGCCAGGGGTCCGATCTTCCAGTATGTGTATCGGGAACAAAGGCCGATCCAGGGTGCCGAGTTTCGGACCCGTGCGGCCTTCGGAAAGGTCAAAGGTCAGCCGTTCGGGTATGTTTTTTGTAACCATTCATAAACGCATCCAGCCAGGGGTCTGATTTTCGACTATGTCGTGCGCCATACAGTCTCCTGTTGGGATTGTTTTGTCCCGTTGCGATAGCGCCCCCACAGAGCTAGTTAGCTTTGCTGAGGGTCTACAGAGTTGGGACTCTGGAATACAGATAAGGGTCTCTGGAAAGGACCGCAGGCCAAGTTTCAGGCAGTTTGGTCCATTTTTGTGGCAAAGGCGAGCACTCAAAGGTCGGAAAAGGCGACTTTTCAATGCCCCGCCCATCAAAAAGTACAAGTCCGAGCGGCACGGGACCGACGCCTGTCCGCCCGTCTCGGGACCCCTAACGACATATACGAAATTCAGACTCCTGCGACCTGTGGAAACATATGTCCTCCGTAACCTCCACTCTGGCCAAAGGCTCTATGACTGTAAAGAGTCTGAGAGGACCTGATTGTCAGATTTTGACACAGGACAAACAGGACTTTGGGCTTTTCTCCCCCAGATTATTGTTCAGTGGCTCCGGAGGATCCTCTGTTCCGATTATGGGAGCTCTGGGGTCAAAGGTCGCCGCGCAGCGGCCTAAAAGACAGTCTGTGAAATTCAAACGTAAAAAAGGCGGGAAACTGTCTTTTCTTCAATAAATTCCAGAAGACATTGAGCTTCGGGTCTCAAAATTCAGTATGTGTATCAGGGACAAAGTCTCATCCTGTGCGCCGAGTTGGAGACCCGTGCCACCTATGGAAAGGTCAAAGGTCAGCCGTTCGGGTGTGTTTTTTGCAATAATTCCTAAAGGCAACGAGCCAGGGGTCCGATCTTCCAGCATGTGTATCGGGAACAAAGGCGATCCGGGGTGCAGAGTTTGGGACCAGTGCGGCCTTCGGAAAGGTCAAAGGTCAGCCGTTAGGGTGTGCTTTTTGTAATAATCTTTAAAGGCATTGAGCCAGGGGTCCGATCTTCCAGCATGTGTATCGGGAACAAAGGCTGATCCACGGTGCCGAGTTTCGGACCAGTGCGACCTTCGGAAAGGTCAAAGGTCTGCCGTTCGGGTGTGTCTATCCCGCGTTTGCCCAGAGTGCCTTGGGCGTGACATCCCGGGTCTACCCAAGCACCCAAAACCTCAGGCATTCGCCAAAGAGCCGCGGGCGCGTCATCCAGAGTCCGCCCAAGGGACCCGAACCTCAGGCATTCACCAGAGTGCCTTTGTCGTGACATCCCCGGTGTGCTCAAGTCCCACGAACCTCAGGCATTTGCCAGAGTGCCTCGGTCGTGACATCCTGGGTTCGCCCAAAGACCCCGAATCTCCAGCACTTACGCAAATGCCACCGACTACTCTGGGCATCGTAAATTGACCCAAGGCCCCCGGATCTCCAGCACTTACCATAGTGCCGCAGGCGAGACAACCTCACCCTGAGGTGATTAGTATCGCTCATAGTCACGCCTGAGGAACTCTGGTGAATTCCTGGTGACTCGGGGGGCCTTGGGCACACCGGGGATATCAAGCCCGGGACACTCTGGGGGATGAATGAAGTTCGGGAGCCTTGGGCACACCGGGGATATCAAGCCCGGGGCACTCTGGGGGACGAATGAAGTTCGGGG
>NW_025321373.1:0-9606 GCF_019176455.1 Solea senegalensis
ACAAAACTCTTATAACTTTGCGATAGAAGGTCCCTTCCCAACCAAATTACCTAGGGTTGATGATGGACCATTGCTGAAGAAGTCTGTGGAAAAACTGTACATTTTTAGCACAGCGCCTCCTTGTGGTAACAGAAAATACAACAAATACACAATTTCGGTAATAACTTTTACATATTTAATCGTATCAAACTCAAAATTTGTGACAACATTTAAAACACATGAAAGATGATGCGTGCTTATTATGATAACAAATGGTTCAACGGTGTTGCCATAGCAACACTGCAAAGTCAGATATTTGTGACAAAAAAACAAACTGCTACAACTTTGCGAAACTGAGTCTAATCTGAACCAAACTTGCTAGGATTGATGATAGTCCTGCCCCGAAGACACCTATATGAAAATATTCACTTACAAAAACAGCGCCCCCTTGTGACAGCAGCCACTATGACACCTGATATTTGAATGAACTTGTCCTAGAGTTTTTGTGCGATCACCTTGAAAATTAGTGAGGTCACTGTGAACAAGTTGCCGAGCATAAGTTACTGAAAGCTTTTTAAAATGTCGCTCGGTGAACGAGATAGGGGGCGCCAAAGTTGGTGTTCATTCATATTTTTCACAACAAAAGGCAAAACTCTTACAACCCGTAAAACTTGTCCTCCTGAGGAGCACGTTGAATGTACATGCACGAAACTTGGTACTCACGCGTTCGTTAGGTCCAGACGGTCAAAAAAGTCAGCGTAGCCGAACCTCTAAAACGAACAGGAAAGCCGCCATTTTGGATTGAAAGTACATTTTTGGCAGATTTTGGCCATTTCGCACCAATGGTATGTGAACGCACTTGTCATAGAGCTTTAAAGGGATCACCTTCAATCTGGGTGAGGTCACTGTGAATAAGTTGAGGATCTAAAGTTATTAAAAGTTTTTTAAAATGTCACATGGTTTTTGAGATAGGGGGCGCCAAAGTTGGCGTTCATTCATATTTTTCACAACAAAAGGCGAAACTCTTACAACCAGTAAAACTTGTCCTCCTGAGGAGCACGTTTAATGTACATGCACTAAACTTGGTACTCACGCGTTCCTTAGGTCAGGACGGTCAAAAAATTCAAAGCAGCCTATGCTCTAAAACGAACGGGAAAGCCGCCATCTTGGATTGAAAGTACATTTTTGCAGATTTTGGCCATTTCGCACCAATGGTATGTGAACGCACTTGTCATAGAGCTTTCATGGGATCACCTTGAAACTTTGTGAGGTCACTGTGAACAAGTTGAGGATCCAAAGGTATCAAAATCTTTTCATTAAGTATCACGGCGAACAAGAAGAAGGTCAGGAAAGTTGGCGAAAATCACGATTCCTCGCAACACACAACAATCTCTTATAACTTTGCCATGGAAGGTCAGATATTAACCAAACAAGTGACAATCAATGATGGGCCCTTGCTAAAGATGTCTATGCAAAAACTGTAAATTTTGAAAACATCGCCTCCTGGTGGTGGCAAACACTAGGAAGTCTGGTATTTCGCAACACACAACAAACTCTTATAACTTTGCAATTGAAGGTCAGATCTTAACCAAACTTGTGATGATCGATGATGGGCTTTTGCTGAAGATGCCTATGCAAAAACTGTAAATTTTGGAAACAGCGCCACCTGGTGGTAACAGAAAGTACAAGTTCACAATTTCCCTTATAACTTTAACAAATTTCCTTGTATCAAACTCAAAATTTGGGAAAACATTCAAAACACATGGTAGATGATGCGTGCCTAATATGATAACAAATTAATCAACAGTGTTGCCATGACAACACTGCAAAGTCAGATATTTGCGACAAAAAACAAACTGCTACCACTTTGCGAATACTATTCCAATCTGAACCAAACTTGCTAGGATTGATGATATTCAATCCCTGAAGATGCCTATGTGAAAATATTCACTTTCAAAAACAGTGCCCCCTGTTGACGGCAGACAATATGACGTCTGGTATTTCGCTACAACAACAAACTCTTATAACTTTGCGATGGAAGGTCAGATCTTAACCAAACTCGTGACGATCGATGATGGGATATTGCTGAAGATGCTTATGCAAAAACTGTACATTTTGAAAACAGCGCCTTCTGGTGGTAACAGAAAATACAATTTCACAATTTCCCTTATAACTTTAACAAATGTCATTGTATCATACTCCAAATGAATGAAAACATGTAAAACACATGGTAGATGATGCTTGCTGAATATGATAACAAATCGTTCAACGGTTTTGCCTGGCAAAAATGCAAAGGATTCCCTCAACTGAGTGTTTTGTTCATGCAGTAACCATTGTTCGCCACATGATGGAGGCATTTGCCTACAAATCTATCAAATCTAACATTTACAGTTTCTCATGCTGCTCTAATTGGGATTGTTGTATCCACTTGAAACTTGATACATGAGACCTCAGACCCGTCCGGAACATGTCTGTAAAGCAGTAATGCCAAAGTCAAATACACGGGGGGCCAAAATAAAAAAAATGGTACAGGTGGAGGGTTAAATATTTATTAAAACTTGCAATTACTGCACATATTGAACCAATACCAATACAAAAGCCTATATTGCTCTCAATCATTAAATTAATTTAAATTAAATTAAATTAAATTAAGCAAAATATAAATAAAATCAGTTGCAATATTTTCTTAAGGCTCTTTCAGTAACAAATTGAAAACATTTTTCCTTCTTCTTTTTAACAGGTAAACAGCAAAATGTTATTTTCCTTCAAAGCTCAATGGCAAGATAAATGCAAAAATGAAACAGCATGTTACAAAACAAATCAGTGTGCTGCTCTGATCCTCACCAATGTTTGTCTTTTATAATAAAATTAGAAGTTAATGCAAACTTGAAAAGTGCAAAACAGTTGCAAGTTTCATAGTGCCTTCTTAAGTTATATTCTTTCATAACGACACACTGTCTCCACACACAAGACACACAGGCTTTCCTTTTACTTCGGTGAACATTATTCTGCCTCCCACCTGTCTTGAAAACCCTGTTTTCACCGTCTACTTTTCTATTTGTCTATTTGGGGGAGAGGGAGATGAAAAATGACAGCAATGTTTAGTCCTCCACTGTGACTGTGATGCTGTTCATGAATGATGACACGGGATCGCACTCGCAGTGCATCTTGGGATTTGTAGTATTATGGTGCTGAGGGCACATAATAGTGCAAGCCGGTTTTAATAGTAATTAAAAATCATCCCGCGGGCAGACATAACTCATTCACGGGCCTTGATTCTGACATATGTGCTGTAAAGGATAACCTCCCTACAGGAAGTAGAACTCCCGAAACAGGAAGTCAAGTCTAACATTTTCCAATCTTCACAAAACTTGATATGTGAGTCAAAGGAACGTCCCTGAACACGTTTACGGACACACCTTTCACCAAACAGGAAGTCGGCCATTTTAAACAGGAAGTGCCATCTAACTTAGCACATGGACGCTGAAAATAGTCTAAGCTGAAAATTACTACTGCCGCAAGCGGTGAATGAACGGAAGATGAGCTAGACGTCTCGCACGGCGAGGTGGGCGCAGGGAGACCCGCGAGCCGTCAAGCTCGAACCCGTTGATTACCGCTTGCGGTACTAGTTATTATTATTATTATTCCTCTAAATGAATCGCCTTTTTGAGGCCTTTCCCATACACGAAAACTCACCAATTTTTGCGAGGGCATCAAACCTGGTGTAAATTTACGTCTGATAGTAGTTCGGGGACACTGCGTTCAAAATTGAAAGTGGGCGGGGCTTACGAAAATGAAAAACAGCTTTCATCAGGCCGATTTTTCTCGTGTTTCACGTACATGCACGAAAATTGGTACACGTGTTAAGCATGTCAGGACGGTCCAAAAAGTCCGTGCTAGCGCCGCTGTAAGTCCTACAGGAAGGCCGCCATCTTGGGTTGAACAGCCATTTTTGGCCTATTTTGGCCATTTTGCAGCAATGGTATGTGAACGAACTTGTCCTAGAGCTTACATGGGATCCTGTTCAAACTTGGTGAGGTCACTGTGGACAAGTTGGGGATCTAACGATGCTTATGGTTAGTTGAAATGTCGCATGGTGTACGAGAAAAGGGCCGGCAAAGTTGGCGAAAATTTGTAATTTCTCGCTACACGCAACGAAACTCTTATAACTTTGTGATGGAAGGTCCGATCGTAACCAAACTTGTGGCGATCGATGATGGGCCCTTGCTGAAGATGGCTATGCAAAAACTGTCAAGTTTGTAAACATCGCCTCCTGGTGGTGGCAGAAAATCTAAAAAAAAAAGTTACTTTTACAATTTCGGGAATAACTTTTACAGAGATTATCGTATCAAACTCAAAATTGGTAAAAATCACCCTAAACACAAGGTAGACTATGCGTGCTCAATATGATGGCGTAGAGTTACATGATGTTGCCATGGTAATGATGCAAAGTCGGATTTTTGCGACAAAAAAACAAACTGCTACAACTTCGCGAATCCTAGTCCAATCTGAACCAAACTTGCTAGGATTGATGATAGTCCGGCCCTGAAGACGTCTATATGATAATATTCACTTTCAAAAACAGCACCCCCTGGTGACGGAGACAATATGACCTCTGGTATTTGAATGAATAAATCCGAGAGTTCTTGTGCGATCACCTTTAAACTCGGTCAGGTCACTGTGAACCAGTTGAGGAACTTAAGTTATCAAAAGTTTTTTAAAATGTCTTATGGTGTACGAGATAGGGGGCGCCAAAGTGGGTGTAAATTCCTATTTTTCACAACAAAAAGCGAAACTCTTATAACTTTGCGATGGAAGATCCAATCCCAACCAAACTTCCTATGTTTGATAATGGGTAGTTGCTGAAGGCCACTATATTGCCGAAAACAATACATTTTGAAAACAGCGCCTCCTGGTGGTGGTAGAAAATACTAAAAAAAAAAAACTGTTACAACTTTGCCAATCCTGGTCCAATCTGAACCAAACTTGCTAGGATTGTTGATAGTCTGGCCCTGAACAAACCTATGTGAAAATATTTCATGTCAAAATCAGCGCCCCCTGGTGAAAGTGGACGGGCCAAAAAACTGCTCCACCCCCTAAAAATTGTGGTCCTGAGGAGCACGTTTAATGTACATGCACAAAACTTGGTACACGTGTTCCTTAGGTCGGGCCGGTCAAAAAAGTCAGCGTAGCCTATGCTCTAAAACGAACAGGAAAGCCGCCATCTTGGATTGAAAGTAAATGCTTTGCTGATTTTAGCCATTTCGCACCAATGATATTTGAACAGATTTGTCCTAGAACTTTCATGGGATCACCTTCAAACTTGGTGAGGTCACTTTGGACAAGTTGAGGATCCAAAGGTATCAAAATCTTTTCAATAGGTATTATGGCGTAAGAGTAAGGGGCCGGCAAAGTTGGTGAAAATTTTAATGTTTCGCCACAGGCAACAAAACTCTTATAACTTTGCGATAGAAGGTCACATCCCAACCAAATTATCTAGGGTTGATGATGGACCATTGCTGAAGAAGTCTGTGAAAAAAACGTAAATTTTGAGCACAGTGCCTCCTTGTGGTAACAGAAAATCCAAAAAATAAACATTTCGGTAATAACTTTTACAGAGTTAATCGTATCAAACTCAAAAATTGGGAAAACATTCAAAACACATGGTCGATGATGCTAGCTTTATATGATAACAAATCGTTCAACGCTGTTGCCACAGCAACACTGAAAAGTCAGATATTTGTGACAAAAAACAAACTGCTACAACTTTACGAATCCGAGTCCGATCTGAACCAAACTTGTTCTGATTGATGATAATCTGGCCCTGAAGACGCCTATATGAAAATATTCACTTTCAAAAACAGTGCCCCCTGGTGACAGCAGACACTATGACACCTGATATTTGAATGAACTAATCCTAGAATTTTTATGCGATCACCTTGAAAGTTGGTGAGGTCACTGTGAACAAGTTGCCGAGCATAAGTTCCTGAAAGCTTTTTAAAATATCGCTCGGTGTACGAGATAGGGGGCGCCAAAGTTGGTGTTCATTCATATTTTTCACAACAAAAGGTGAAACTCTTACAACCCGTAAAACTTGTCCTCCTGAGGAGCACGTTGAATGTACATGCACGGAACTTGGTACTCACGCGTTCCTTAGGTCCAGACGGTCAAAAAAGTCAGCGTAGCCGAAGCTCTAAAACGAACAGGAAAGCCGCCATCTTGGATTGAAAGTACATTTTTTGCAGATTTTGGCCATTTCACACCAATGGTATGTGAACGCACTTGTCATAGAGCTTTCATGGGATCACCTTCAAACTTGCTGAGGTCACTGTGAACAAGTTGAGGATCCAAAGGTATCAAAATCTTTTCATCAAGTATCACGGCGAACAAGAAGAAGGGCGGCAAAGTTGGCGAAAATCACGATTCCTCGCAACACACAACAATCTCTCATAACTTTGCCATGGAAGGTCAGATATTAACCAAACAAGTGACAATCGATGATGGGCCCTTGCTAAAGATGTCTATGCAAAAACTGTAAATTTTGAAAACATCGCCTCCTGGTGGTGGCAAACGCTATGAAGTCTGGTATTTCGCAACACACAACAAACTCTTATAACTTTGCGATTGAAGGTCAGATCTTAACCAAACTTGTGATGATAGATGATGGGCTTTTGCTAAAGATGCCTAAGCAAAAACTGTAAATTTTGGAAACAGCGCCACCTGGTGGTAACAGAAAGTACAAGTTCACAATTTCCCTTATAACTTTAACAAATTTCCTTGTATCAAACTCAAAATTTGGGAAAACATTCAAAACACATGGTAGATGATGCGTGCCTAATATGATAACAAATTGTTCAACAGTGTTGCAATGACAACACTGCAAAGTCAGATATTTGCGACAAAAAACAAACTGCTACCACTTTGCGAATGCTATTCCAATCTGAACCAAACTTGCTAGGATTGATGATAGTCAATCCCTGAAGATGCCTGTATGAAAATATTCACTTTCAAAAACAGTGCCTTCTGTTGACGGCAGACAATATGACGTCTAGTATTTCGCTACAACAACAAACTCTTATAACTTTGCGATGGAAGGTCAGATCTTAACCAAACTCGTGACGATCGATGATGGGATCTTGCTGAAGATGCTTGTGCAAAAACTGTACATTTTGAAAACAGCGCCTTCTGGTGGTAACATAAAATACAAGTTCACAATTTCCCTTATAACTTTAACAAATTTCATTGTATCATACTCAAAATGAATGAAAACATGTAAAACACATGGTAGATGATGCTTGCTGAATATGATAACAAATCGTTCAACGGCGTTGACATAAGAACACTGCACAGGATCTACTCTACTGAGTGGTTCGTCAGTGCAGTAACCTTTGTTCGCCACATGATGGAGGCATTTGCCTACAAATCTATCAAATCTAACATTTACAGTTTCTCATGCTGCTCTAATTGGGATTGCTGTATTCACTTGAAACTTGATATGTGAGACCTCAAACCCGCCCGGAACATGTCTGTAAAGCAGTAATGCCAAAGTCAAATACACGGGGGGCCAAAATAAAAAAAACAAGTGGAGGGTTAAATTTTTATTAAAACTTGCAATTACTGCACATATTGAACCAATACCAATACCAATACCATAGCCTATATTGCACTTAATCATAAAATTAAATTAAATTAAATTAAATTAAATTAAATTAAATTAAATTAAATTAAATTAAATTAAATAGGAAAAAGAGGAAGTCTGCCATTTTAAACAGGAAGTGCCCTCTAACTTAACACATGGACGCTGAAAATAGTCCAAGCTGAAAATAACTACTACCGCAAGCAATGAATGAACGGAAGATGAGCTAGAGGACTCGCACGGCGAGGTGGGCGCAGGGAGACCCGCGAGCCGTCAAGCTCGAACCCGTTGATTACCGCTTGCGGTACTAGTTCTTATTATTATTCCTCCAAATGAATCGCGTTTTTGAGGCCTTTCCCATGCCCCAAAACTCACCAAATTTTGCAACCCCATCAGACCTGGTGTAAAATTACGTATATCAATGTTTCAAGGAATGTGCGTCAAAAAATGGAAGAGGGCGGGGCTAAAAACTGACGCAAAAAACTTCTATTAGGTCATCTGCTCTCTGGTTTAACGTACATGAACGAAACTTGGCACACATGTTCATGAGGTGGGGACGGTCAAAAAAGTCGATGACAACTTCCCTGTGAATCCTACAGGAAGGACGCCATCTTGGATTGCACGCCAAAACAGAGGCGATTTTGGCCATTTCGCACCATCGGTATTTGAACGAACTTGTCCCAGAGCTTACATGGAATCACGTTCAAACTTGGTGAGGTCACTGTGGACAAGTTGAGGATCTAAAGTTCCTGAAAACTTTTTAATAAGTATCATGGCGTACGAGAAAGGGGGCGTCAAAGTTGGTGAAAATTTAAGATTTTCGCCACACGCAACAAAACTCTTATAACTTTGCGATAGAAGGTCCGATCTTAACCAAACTTGTGGCGATTGATGATGGGCCCTTGCTGAAGAGGCCTATGCAAAAACTGTCAAGTTTGTAAACATCGCCTCCTGGTGGTGGCAGAAAATTAAAAAAAAAAGTTACTTTTACAATTTCGGGAATAACTTTTACAGAGATTATCGTATCAAACTCAAAATTGGTAAAAATCACCCAAAACACAAGGTAGATGATGCATGCTCAATATGATGGCGTAGAGTTACATGATGTTGCCATGGTAATGATGCAAAGTCGGATTTTTGCGACAAAAAAACAAACTGCTACAACTTTGCGAATCCTAGTCCAATCTGAACCAAACTTGCTAGGATTGATGATAGTCCAGCCCTGAAGACGTCTATATGAAAATATTCACTTTCAAAAACAGCACCCCCTGGTGACGGAGACAATATGACCTCTGGTATTTGAAGGAATTAATCCTAGAGTTCTTGTGCGATCACCTTTAAACTTGGTCAGGTCACTGTGATCCAGTTGAGGAACTTAAGTTATCAAAAGTTTTTTAAAATGTCTCATGGTGTACGAGATAGGGGGCGCCAAAGTGGGTGTAAATTCCTATTTTTCACAACAAAAAGCAAAACTCTTATAACTGTGCGATGGAAGATCCAATCCCAACCAAACTTCCTATGATTGATAATGGGTAGTTGCTGAAGGCGACTATATTGCCGAAAACAATACATTTTGAAAACCGCGCCTCCTGGTGGTGGTAGAAAATACTACAAAAAAAAAACTGTTACAACTTTGCCAATCCTGGTCCAATCTGAACCAAACTTGCTAGGATTGTTGATAGTCTGGCCCTGAACAAACCTATGTGAAAATATTTCAAGTCAAAATCAGCGCCCCCTGGTGAAAGTGGCCGGGCCAAAAAACTGCTCCACCCCCTAAAACCTGTGGTCCTGAGGAGCACGTTTAATGTACATGCACAAAACTTGGTACCCGCGTTCCTTAGGTCACGCCGGTCAAAAAAGTCAGCGTAGCCTATGCTCTAAAACGAACAGGAAAGCCGCCATCTTGGATTGAAAGTAAATGCTTTGCTGATTTTGGCCATTTTGCACCAATGATATTTGAACAGTTTTGTCCTACAACTTTCATGGGATCA
>NW_025321374.1:0-10543 GCF_019176455.1 Solea senegalensis
TAGGGCTGCAACTAACAATTACTTTCAAAATCGATGAATCTATTCATCTATTCAACGGTGCTTTATAAATCTATATGGATTATTGATCAATCATTGAGTACTTTAGTTTGGTCTTCTTACAGGGTGTTGGAGCATGTCGGTGGTCGACTGAGATGCTTCCCTCTTTGCAGATGTTTGGTCTTCTTACAGGGTGTTGGAGCATGTCGGTGGTCGACTGAGATGCTTCCCTCTTTGCAGATGTTGCAGAAGTTCAGCCGCCATCAGCTCAGCAAACGGTGGGTCGCCTGGTAATGATAGTGATCATTTCAACACTTAAATGTTGTCCAGCATGATTCTGTCATTTGTTAAAGAGGAACTAAACCCCTGTTCTGAAGCTGACTCTGCCCAATGCCTGATTTTGAAAATCTATATACCCAATATAGCACGATCGAGTGACAGCAACCGCAAATGTTGGCAGCTTGCTGTGGTGTTTCCAGTGGCAGCTTAGAGCTGCATTTAGTGTGAGACACACATTTCAATAAGTTTCCACACTCACACACTCACACATGACATTCCCCACGCTGAGAAGTGATCAAACTTCACCGCACGTAAATCACGTAATCTATGAATCCATGATGCGAAGGCAGATTGCTCTACGTAGTTCATTCATACAGCTGTCTTGAATTAGTGACCAATCAGCCAATCAGAAAATAGTATTCACTGTTGCTGGGCAGAATGGACACGCTCAGGTCAGCCAAGTTCCACTTCACTGCCGCTGTCTCACATCTGTCCGCTTCCACAGCTGGAGTCAGAGACAAGTTTTTTTTGTGGTTCTTCTTCTCGCAAAGAAATCCACTTTAAATGTTGTAAACACAACAAACAGAGCAGTGTTTCTACAGAGCGAATAAACAGGAGCACGCTGACGATGTGGTGTCGTCACGGGATCTTTTATTCTGAAAAGTAAACCGGATGTTTTATTTTCCTACTTCCCCTCCCGCTCATGCTGAATTTATCTGCCAGAAATATGAGTGCTGCTATCCACTATGAGCCCCGCCCCCCCACTGCTGTGTCTGTGGGGGCGTGGCTAGAGGAGGTTTGGTGACGACAACATGGGAAGAACCAGCTAATGGGAACATTCATATGTAATGGGAGGTGTTTATCCAGAGAAGGCAGTACATACACACATTTAACACAAAATACGTCATTCAAATACTTTACACAATACTTTTAGTTTGAACCTGAACAAAGTGGTTTAGGGTTTAGTTCCTCTTAAGTAACTGAAATTACAGAACACTCACCCAGTGAGACCATTTCATAGAGGAGGATTCCAAAGGACCACCTGGTTAAAAAAAGAAAACAGATGTGTCGTTAAAAGTTTGGTCTCACGTTAAACATTTAATGTCCTTACTGGGTCAAGAAATTGGAATGAACAAAAACATCGTCTATGGATCTGGACACTCACACGTCGCTGCTCTTGCTCATGGCTCTTCTCGCCAGGACTTCTGGCGCCTGCCACTTCCTCATCTCCATGACGTCCACCTCCCCCAGAGAACCGCCCCGCGCTGTCCTCCGGTAAACGGAGCCCAGACCCCACAGCTTCACCGTCAGGTCTCCACCAACCAGGACGCTGCGAGCCCCGACGTTGCCATGAACGTAGCCTTTACTGTGCAGGTAATCCTACAGTGTGATGAAGAGGAAGATGAGGACAGTTTGTGTGTGTGTTCATATGAGGTCCTGAAACTGCTGAGAACCAGCCTGAAATGGATGCTCAATAAAATGCTCACCAAATGAAATCTATGCCCATGTTTTTAAAAGACTTTTCCAACAAGAAAACTTAGTAAACCACTCACTCGCCCACACCAAACCTCATAGAGCAAATCATCACACACACAGGAGTTGTTGATCCACTGCTGCCTCCGTCACTAAGGTCTAATGTCTGTGTCACTGATTTTCTCTGTGGGAGAGTTTTTCTTGTTCACTGTTGGAAAAGTTTGTCCAACATTTGGAGAATAGATTCTTATGTGGACTTAAGCTGATTTAGATTCAAGTCTTTTGGTAAGTGGTTATCATGTGTTTTTCCTCCTGATGAGTGAGAAATGTGTAAAGATGCAGAAAAAACTGATATTTAAGGGAGAAACTGACCAGAGCAGAGGCCACTTGTCCGGCCATGATGAAGATCCTCTTCTCTGTCATGTCACATGACGACCCTGAACCTGTGTTGTCCTTTAGTAACACGGAAGAAGAAAGGTTTAATGAGACCAAGTATGGACACTACGTCCCTTCAGTCGTATGATACACTGTCCCACACTGTCCCACACTGTCCCACAAAGCTGTAATTCCTCTTATGCCCAGAGTATTTCAAAGTTTGGTACCAGATGAACCTGCACCTGTCTACATCTCCACAGGAAGCCCAGCAGGTCTCTGTGACGCAGCTCCTCCATCACTATCATCAGGGGCGGCTGCACTGAGACCACGCCCAGCAGCGCGGGCAGGAAGGGGTGTGGCCCCAGTGCAGAGACGAAGGAGGCAAAGTTCAGGAAGTGCTGCTTCTCACTGCTGGTTGCTGTTTCTGCGTGGGAAAGAAAAGGTAGGAGTATTTGTGTTGGTCCCTAGTTTTTAGGTCCTTGCCCGTCCGTTCAAACTTATTTTGAGCACAATATCTTTAGGATATCTTAAGGGAATCCTTTGAGACTCAAGGATGTAGTGGTCGTTGGTGTCAAAGGTCAAGCTCAGAGGTCAGAGGTCACAGGGTGTTTTTTTTTTCCTCTTCTGGATCATTTAAGTTTGTTTTTTTTAATCTATAAAATATTCTTAAACGGTTAAAAATACTACTACTATTATATTTATAATATCCACTTCCAATATTTATTATTATATTTTTTCTTTATGGTAACTCTGTAACAGCCTTGAAACTCCTGGATGATGCAAGTACACATTTTTTTATTATTTTAATGATTGCTAAATATTTAACTGTACATTTTTGGTTTATAATAGTTCTTTCTAGTTTCTTTTACACGGAACATTTGTTAAAACAATCTTCCAGTCTAAAGTATTCACTCTAAAGAAGGGAATGAGAGTAAAGCTGCAACTAACAATTTCTTTCGTAATTAATCCATATTCACGATGAATCGATCACTTGTTTTGTCCATAAAATGTCAAAAAAAGTTGATCAGTGTTTGTCAAACCTGGAAATGATGATGTTCTCAAATGTCTCCACAAACAAAATTCATCAGTTTTAAAGATTTTAAAAAGATTTTATGGACCAAAGAAACCAGGAAGTATTCACATTTAAGAAGCTGAAAAATCACAGAAACTGCTTTTAATGAAGTTGTCGGTGCATGTTTACCTTTGAGGACTCTCAGGACCACGTCCCTGTTGTCCATGCGTCCTCTGTAGAGCGTGACCGCATCATTAGCTTTGATGTAGACGGACAGAGGCAGAGCCGTGACCTGGCTGAAGGCTCCATGGTGCCTCTCTGTGGTCACCTGCGGTGGTGCGCTCACGTTCGGCTTCACGTTCTGCTGCACTGGCTGAACCGACAAGGGCAGCACTTCATGTTCCAGCGGGTTCAGCCCAGGGGGCGCTGTTGGGATTAAATATTAGACGAGCGTGTGATAAAACAGTTTAAATGTTTAATTTACAGAAAACGGCGTTGATCCAATACTGTTCACAATCACTGGATTAAAAAACCTGAAATAACATAAATACATCGCTGAGAACAGACTTAGGGATGAACTGTATCTATATTTTTTCTGATATCTGAAATGTCTATATATCACAACATCTAAGTCACAATACAATACTATCATATTTAATTATCATCACTAGACTCAAGTAGAGCTGCAACTAACGGTTATTTTCATAATCGATTAATCCGTCGATTATTGACATAAACTATCAGAAAACCTTATAAAATGTTGATCAAACCTGGAAATGATGATGTTCTCAAAATGAGAAAAAATCCAGAGCAAAGAAATGAAGAAGATACTCACATTTGAGAAGCTTAAACAAACGCAAATCTTATTTAAAACCAATGAATCGATTATCAAAACAGTTGTCGATTGATTTAGTAATTGATTAATAATCGATTAAACGAGGAATTGTTTCAGCTCTAGACTCAAGCCATCATCATAATTCCTCTAATAATCAGGAAAATCAAATCAGAATGTTTGTGCTGTTTTACCGTCGATGCCCTGTAGGTGGGGTCTCTGCGTGTGCCTGTGCGATGACACATGGTGATGACGATGATGATGCTGCTGACGACGATGATGATGATGATGATGGTGGTGGGGGTTGCTATGGTGATGATTGTTGTTCTGAGGGGCTGTGATGTGTGAGGGTCTGCGTTCAGGACAGTACTGTCGCAGAAACACGAAGAGTAAAGTGACGAGCGTGAAGAAGAGGAGCAGCGTGGGGACGATGATCACCGCCTGCAGGTGTGTCCTTGTTACTGCAACACAGAGACAGAGAGAGTGTTAGAGTTTCACAGCCTGTCACTGTGGAGGGGGACACATTTCTGACCTTTGAACTTTGTGTCAGTATAAATTCTAGGGCTGTAATCAACCAAAGAAATTCTTGGTCGACTGAAGCCCTGAAAATCAAAGTGTTTGCATCACGTGCATCTGCACAAGAACACACACACACACACACACACTGAACACAGGAGCTGAGCTGTGAAACTGAGCTGATGTTGTTGGAGCAACATAACACAGACAAGTTAGCTTAGCGTTTTCATTTGACATGTCATGTTTTTAGTCGAGCTGTGATATGAAAACTTTGCATTCAACTTTTTTCCTGCCATCTGTTTTTGTAAAACAAATGCCACCACACGTCGCCGCGTCGCAGGCACACACGCCGCACACACGCACAGGCGTCGCACACCGCCAGCTGGCGTGCACGTCACAGACGTCGCAGGCGCGCGCCGCACCGACAGCGTCACACAGCGTGACAGCGTCGCACCGTCACGCACAGGCGCCGCTTACGTCGCCGCACACGCGTCACGACGCCTACGCCACAGGCGCCGCTGCGCTGGCGCGCACGTTTGCGCACACGGCGTCGCTTACCGCCGCATTACGCCACAACCGTCGCCACACGCCTGGCGCCGCACATACAAGCGCTACCGCGTCACAGGCGTCGCACGCGCAGCGCGCACGCCACAGCGCGCGACACATCACAGGCGCGCACGTGAAGCGTACGCACGCACACGCCAGTGCGCCTGCTACAGGCGCCGCCGCGCCGCACGCTACAGAGCCGCGTCACGCGCCGCACACCATACCGCGGCGCCGCGTCGCAGGCGTCCGCACACGCGTCGCACACATACAGCGTTACACGCCACGCTGGCGGCGCACACGTCAGGCGTCGCTACGTCACAGCATGCCACACGCCACGCCGGCGCGCGCACACGTACAGGCGCGCAGCCAGCGTCCGGCGTCGCTACGTCTGGCTGCTCGCACAGGCGCTACAGCGTCAGGCGCGCAGCGCGGCGCGCTACGCTGGACGGACATCGCCACATCGCTTCTAAGCTGCCGCGCTGACACGCACACGTCACAGGTCGTGCACGCTGCGCTACGCTACAGCGCACACAGGCGTCTACAGGCACACAGGCGTCACACGCACCGCGCCGCCCGCACAGGCGCTACAGCCACACACGCGCACGCCACAGGCGTAGCGCACAGGCGCCGCATTACCGCCAGCGCACGCCACAGGCAGCGCCACGCCACAGCGCCGCACACGCCACAGGCGCACGCCAGGCGCGCCGCATACCCAGCGCACTCGCATTACGCACAGTCATCAGTTTAATCCCAGCGTGACTGACTGATGACATCATTGTCTGTTGTCTTTTCAAAGTAAAGGACACGCTTTCGACTGAGGTCCATTCATTTACTGCCGAATCATGTTTTTATGAAAACACTCAAACCTTACACTTCCAGTTTAACTCAATTACTGTTTTCATTCAATAGGGTAATCTGATTCTGCCCAACTGAAATAATCCGAAATTCAATTGATTACACAAAGTCAAATAATCTGATTAATTGAACAAAAATTGCACTTGCTGAATCAATCTGATTTAAAATCTCTCAGTAATCTGTTTTCATCCTGCAGGGTAATCTGAATACATACACCAACAATATTCTGATTACACCAACTGAAGCTATGTGAATACATTCCTCTGAATAATCTGATTGTGCACACAATTTGAACTCCCTCAGTAATCGGTTTTCTTCCTGTAATCTGAATACATCATCTGAAGTAATCTAAATACTTTCCCCAGAATAATTTGGTTGTGCCCACTGAAATAATCCGATTATAAATAACTGAACGAGATGCACTCAAATGATCTGTTTTTTTAAAACCACTGAATTAATCTGAATACATTGCACTGATAGCCGTAATCTGATTATATAGAGTATATGCTAACTGGATCAGATGCACTCAATAATCTGGTAATAATACACAGATTATTATTATTTATGAGACAAATAGAAATATTGATTTGATTTATAACCTGATATATATATTCATATAGAATGATGTAAAAAAAAACAACAACCTAACATATTATGATAGGAACTATCCCTTTAAGCCCTCTCTGACTTTTAACACAATTCTTGGGGCAGACACACACACACACACACACACCCTTGTCTAACATGATGACAATGCAGTGTAAAGACTGTGAAGGCCCTGGTTGTGTCACGTGTTCAGGTGTGGCGACACAGCATCAATCATGTTTCTGTCATTTCCATGAAACACACACAGAAGCAGCTCTCCCTTGTTTCTCCGTCACATTTGAAATATGAATGGTCATTTTGTTATTATGTAACTTAAGTATCTGTACTTAAATCATAGATCAATACAGAGTTCACATGCAGCTGCAGATAGACCGATAAACCCGTGAACCCTGGGCCAATAATTAAGCCAATATTTGTCACTTTTTGAATAACCAGCATTGGTAGATTATTCATTCATTTATTCATCAGCCAGTATACAGATACTATATAGAAGTTCACTGCATTACTTATTTTAGGGAAAATAACAAGAATAAAACAACTTTTAAAAGTTTTATATTACTGATAGTGACAGGTTTGGCAAAGAAAGAGAATCAGGATTTTTAAGATAATAAGAGATAATTGAAGACGGAGATTAAGACACAATTATTTTGTTAAATAAATAAATGAACATGTTTGGTCCATAATAGAAATAATCTGCAGATGAAAACCAGAGGGAATATGGAGCGTGTGAAACACTCTCAGGGAGGGATGAGGAAGAGTGAAAGGGTAGGAGACGAGGATTAGGGATCGAGGGTGGTGTCCTTACTACAGAGGTTGTCGTCGGGTGCACACGGATCGTCGTCCTCTGTGGAGTTGGATGACATTCTGCAGAGAAGATCAGTGTTACTATGAGCGGGAGGAGGAGATCAGTATTACCTCTGCTCAGCACACACACACACACACACACACACTTGATCACACCTCTACTATTAGATGCATGTTTGCTTTAATCTGCACTTTTAGATTTGACCTCAGAGCAGGAACTAAAGTTCTGTCACTGATGGAGAAGAAGTGCCACCTTTACTTTTACTAGCAATTAAACCTAATTAGAGCTTAGTAATGATTAAATATTTACACGTATACACCCATAGGAGGTGTTAGTGTAGCTGTCAGCAGAGCGAAAGGCAAAGTGAATAATGACTGGTTTAGAGAGGCTAATGTAACTACAGAACCCGGTCCTGTTTCTGACTGACATCGATCATAATCACAATCATATCATCTGACCTTGTTTCTCTCCTTGGATTTGAAGAGTTCTGACAAAACTCAGGTTAACGTGACGGCGTTCTCGTCGTGTTGCCGGCGGAGAAGCTTATGACGAACGTACGACGCCTTCATGTTTCATGTTGTAATAATGCAACATCATCCGCCGCTCTTTAGACAATGGAAACATCTAATTTAAGAGTGTGTGACACACACACACACTCCCACACACACACACACACCCTGTGGTATGAAGTAAGCATTCTTGTGTACAGTACAAACAAAGCATTATCACTAACCCTAACCTTAACCAGTTCCTTACAAGTGAGCTTCTGCCTCATTAGGACCAGGTTTTGGTCTTCTGGTCTTGACAAGGTCAGTGTTTATGACAGGTGCTAAAGAGATAGCACACACACACACACACACACACAGATACACGGTGTGTATGTCACTGAACCAGTTTAACTGCATTGTGTTTTCACACATGAACCTGCAGTTCTGCCGCATCAACACAACAAAAGACACACACACACACACAGAGAACAGACAGACGCACATACAGAGTGGGAACACACACACACACACACACTTGTGTAAACACATAGAGAGAATAGACACACACACAGAACAGACAGACACAGAGTGAGAACAGACACACACACACACACATAGAGAACAGACAGACACACATACAGAGTGGGAATAGACACACACATACACAGAACAGACAGACACAGAGTGAGAACAGACAGACAGACACACACACTCGTGTAAATTCACGTGTAAACTAAACACACACAGACACATTAAATGTTTTTACAATGTCACATAAAACAACTTTTGTTTAATGTCTCACATGAAATATTGTGATATTGTGAATTTTACCCCACAGTTTCACACTTAAATTTTATAATTATTTAACGTCTTACCTGGACCTGGACGAGCGTTCAGGGTTAGGGTTAGAGGTCAGGGGTCAACCTCGTCTCCAGAACATGCGTCGTTCCTGCCGCAATCCACGCAAAAGTGCGACTTTACCAAAAACCAAAGTCACGTCCGACTGCTCTGTTTTCATGTTTTCCATGTTTTCTCACTGTGATTTTCACACACACACACACACACACACTCTGTCTGTCTGTTTTCTTTTCACCACCAGCTCACTTTGTTCTCTCTCTCTCACTCTCTCTCGTCCATCTGCTCTTGCAGGTTGGCCACACCCACTAACACCTCTCACCTGCTTACACACACAGGTGCAGGTGTTTGTTCTTCCTGTTGTGATGATGATGTTGATTCCACTTTGTTTGTGGTTGTGACCGATACTGATGCCGATATGACAAACTCTAGTATCTATACTGATATTAGTGTGTTACAGTCATTTATGAAGGTATGAACACATTTGTGCCGAGTCATTTCAAAGAGACAATTATCCAGCTGTGAAACATGACTCAGCTAGAATTATTGTGACGAATAGGATTTTTGGCTTTATTATATGTACGATATCGGCTCGATTCCCATCCTTTGTTTGATCCTGGAACATTTATCTCTATTTGCTTGTCTGAAATTGCTGACTTGCTAATTATTGCTGTTCTTTTTTTTTAAAGCTAAACTTAAACATCCCTGTGTCCTTAGTCGTCATTTTCTTCTAATAGTTATTTCTGATTCATGTAATGCTGCACTCCACAGTTCAAAGTTTGATGGTCTTCTGATTCTTCTTGTTCTTCTGATTCTTGTTTGTTTTCTTCTGATTCTTCTGATTCTTCTTCTGATTCTTTTCCTTGACAGGCAGTAAACTCAGAGGTGTAATGCTGCCACAGTTCAAAGTTCTTTGTCACATTTTGAAGTTTTTCTAATGATAATTCTGTAATTACAAAACTGAACAGTTTTAGTTTGGTTTTGTTAGTGAGATACTGTTTCTTTAGTTCAGATTTCTCTCAGCGTGTCTGGATGTCTTACCTGTGCCAGTGATGGACGGTGGTTTGTCCTAAACACCTCATTTCTTTTTGAATGTCAGATGTCGAGTGTTTGGTGCAAAATGTCGTCATTTTTCAGTGAAAATTCACAGGGATGAACAGGAGTGAAAGTGTGTGTGTGTTTGTCTCTGTGTGTGTGTGTGTGTGTGTGTAACCCCAGCTGGAGCTAGTTTAAACCATGTCAGCGTGTGTGTCCAGCACAGTCGGTCCTGGTAACGTTGAGACCGACGGTGAGTGCCCGGGTTTATTTTTGGGTCAGTGACGGTGTGTCAATGGCCGCAGATGCGTCAGAAAGGAAGGCTCTGAGATACAAGCAAACCCTGGTCAGTGTCTGTCTGTTGTTCTGTCGTCTGTCTGTCTCTCTCTCTGTCCATCCGTTCTCGGTCTGACTGGTGTGTTTGCATTCCTGTTGTCGTGTTCCGTACCTGTAGTGGAAGTGCAAACTGCATGTGCATGAATGAACGTGTGTGTGTGTGTGTGTGTGTGTGTGTGTGTGTGTGTCTGTCTGAAAACCATTCAGCAGCTGTATAACAGGGTCACACACACATGGTCGCAACAGGTGTTTTAGACTCAATGAACTTCCTTCACCGCGATCACGGCCTTTTACACACACACACACACACACACACACACACACTCTCAGCCAGCCACCTGTTTACTCTCCTCTCTGCACCTTTTTTATGTTCTCAATGGTTTGAACATGTGTCTTGACTCTGACACGTGTGTAACGTGTGTTTACATGTGTGACACTCAACAAGCCACGTACTGTAGAGTCACAACATGTACTGTAGAGCCACGACACGTACTGTAGAGCCACGTCACGTACTGTAGAGTCACGTCACGTAC
>NW_025321375.1:0-21930 GCF_019176455.1 Solea senegalensis
GTTATATACACTGAGGAATTAGGGAGACGACGAACAAGACACAGGTGAAACAGGTTGGCTAATCACAGAGGGGAAAAGTAAAGTGCACACAGACAAGGGACGAAAAAGACTTCAAAATAAGAGGGAATTTCACAATAAAATGACATTGACAACGGAACATGACGACATGGATGTTGAAATCCCCTACAATTATGATTTGATCTGTCTTAAGCACTAACTCAGATAAGAACTCAGAGAACTCTGATAGGAACTCTGAATAAGGTGCAGGTGGACGATAAACTGTGACTATCATCATTGGTTTCTGTGATTTCCAACTAGGATGAGATAGATTAAGAATAATGATGAATGTCCTGGTTTGGGCTTGGGATTGATTAATAATCTAGTATTAAAAATTGCTGCTGCTACTCCTCCTCCTCCTTGGCCTGAGCTTCATTAATTAAACCAGATTTCGATGAGACTGGTCTTATATTTAATAGTCCACATTTAAAAGTGGTATTCTTGGTCTCTATTTTATTGTTGGTATTGATCTTTATTAAATTAGAATGTCTAACTCCTCTTGTTTGTTATTGATTTATTTACTTTAGTAGGTCGGGGACGGACACACAGACACAGTCTCTACGGGGTTATTAAATGGTGACTGCTTGAAAAGAAGCACAGAGAAGCATGAACGACTGCAACTCTGTGTCCTGGTCTCAGCTCTGGATGGTCATGGGTTTCTGGATCAGAGAGCTGCTCCATCCATGGACGCCGTCTCTCCTCATGAGACCAGGGTTAGACAGATTGTGTTAGCGTGTGTTACTGTAGGCTCATCATCACTGTAGACACTCTCTGTACTGTAGTTGAAATGTTCCTGTCATAGATCACATCATGTCGTCTTCAGTTTGTGTCTCGTCAGGTTCCAGCTGAATAAAGATCAAATCAAATGTAACATATGGTAGAACTGCAGCATTAATCATCATTAATGAAAGGAAAGTCTGTTAAATGATGAATATAAAATGTAATTGTGTTCATTTATTGACTCCTTCACATAAATATCATGTGTTCATATTTCTGCTCAACTGGATTAAAATGGCGGCTGTGCTCTTTGTTTACCCGTTGCCATGGTGAATCATAGCATCAGAGCTCCATTGATGATGGCTTTTTTCATTCCTAACGCACACACTGAACACAGAGTGAACTGAACTAATGCTGATCAGCTGTTCTGAAACCAACAACTGGTCAATCTAGAGTTAAGGTTTTAACTCAGAGTTTGTTGAACCTGCTTTCTGAAACAGGCCCTGGTCTCAACTCTGGATTGTCACGGTGTTGAGTTTCTAATAGACTTCCCTAAACTTCTAGATAAGAGAGCTGCTCCAGCTGCACGGGAGCTGCTGAGGGAGCTAATGCCAGGGGAGTGGCTAACTGACTTAGCTTCTATGGTGCGAAACTGAGTTTCTACCTCACTAAGCCCCGCCTCCAGTGTCTTTATCACTAAAGGAGGCAGAGGAGTAACTCAACATGTGGCACACAACACAGGAGAGAGCAGGAGAAGGAGAAGCCATCGCTGCTAAGCTAACTTGTCACGCTAGCAAAGAAAAACCACAGTACGTGAATCGTGAGAGTGACAGTGAGAGTTTAAGTAGCGGGTGAAAGTATTAACCAATTTACAAAACGAGTGCTTGTTCAGTTCATCGATCGTAATAGTAGATCAATCACAGAGAGAGCAGGAGACACAGCGTAACACCGGTGGAAGAGTATGGTGTTATATTTGGGCCACATTCATGAAGGAACAATGTGAGATTTTGAGCACAGAAAAATATATTTTGCAAGCTTAATACATGTATTTGCATGTTTGCAAATATTCATTTTAACAGTTTAATCAATTTTACTCGTATGTCCTCTCACATCTCAAATCTCAACCTTCTGTGCACGCTCATCTTTACCCGAGCGCTCGCTCATCTTTACCCGAGCGCTCGCTCTTCTTTACCCGAGCGCTCGCTCTTCTTTACCCGAGCGCTCGCTCATCTTTACCCGAGCGCTCGCTCTTCTTTACCCGAGCGCGCACTCAACTTGGCACAGCGTTACAAATGTGCCACAAAATCAACCAATCAGAGACTTTATAAATTTAGACTGGCTGTATTTGTCTCCAATCACAACGCTTCCATAACACGATATTCAGCTTCTTAAATGTGAATCTTTTCTACTTCAGTAGTTCAATCAGCAGTTGCCATGGTTACGAACTAGTAGTTGCAGCAGCTTCAGGTTAGCGGGAGGAGCTAACATGTAGTTGTGCTACGATATTCAATTGGTAGCGAAGCATCAGTGACAGGTGGCTGCCAGCTGATGACCCTGCAGCTGGAGGTGGTTCCACCTACCTGTGTAAAATATATCTTAATTTTTGGGGAACAACAGTTATGGGCAATCATTTGATTGTTAAAAATAATTAAATAATTATGTTTAATAGTTACTTAAATATTTTTGAAAAATAAAGTAAATGTTAATTTTGTAAATTGGGGCACCACCCCGAAAACGAGAAAAGACAATCAATCTACGGTATGTGTTTAAAATCAGTCTACGCAATTCTTATATTCCAATAAAACAATTTTGAAGGAATAGATTTGTGCACTGGCTCTCTGAACCCCGTTTGTCACAGCATACGTGCACAAAAGACACAGAGCGTTTAAGTGAATTATCAATATAACTTAATAATATGGGGCCACACGGTGGTTTAGTGGTTAGCACTCTCGCCTTGCAGCGAGAAGACCCGGGTTCGAGCCCCGGTTGGAACAAGGGCCTTTCTGCATGGAGTTTGCATGTTCTCCCCGTGTGTGCGTGGGTTCTCTCCGGGTTCTCCGGCTTCCTCCCACAGTCCAAAAACATGCAATGTGGGGATTAGGTAAATTGGACACTCCAAATTGACCATAGGAGTGAGTGTGAGAGTGAATGGTTGTTTGTCTCTATCTGTGTGTGGCCCTGCGATGGACTGGCGAACTGTCCAGGGTGTACCCCGCCTATCGCCCGATGTAGCTGAGATTGGCACAGCACCCCCCGCGACCCTCTGGTGGAGGATAAAGCGGTAGATGATGATTGACTGACTGACTTAATAATATGAATTAAGCAACTTGAATCAATCTAGATCAATGAATATCAAAAGCACAATGAAAATCAAGTTATTTGAATTAACAAATGTCACTCACTACAACTAAAAATCACAGTCACTGGTGTTTTATGTTGTTCATAATTTGTGTGATTATTAGTTGTAGTGAGTGACATTTGTTAATTCAAATGACTCAATTTTCATTGTTTCCAAAACACAATCAGGGACAGTAAATGAGTCATTACACACATTATTCTGTGTGTCATTGGATCATGACGTGTGACACTGGCACATTTATAGATTGTTGAAAAAGTGACCAGAATGATTTCAGCACAGTGACAGTGACACTGAACAGCTCCTCTGCTGTGCATCATTGTTCTGATCACTTCCCCTTTGACCTCTCCTCTCTAAAGTGCAGATACAGGCCGTTTCTCAATACTCAAATAAACAAGTACTTACTTGGGAAGTATATACTTGAGAAGTACGCTGGGAGTATATACTTACCAAGTACGGGAGTACACATATAAACATATGTAATCATATATATAACATTAAATCACTTACAATAAAGCTATATTATTTAAAAAAAACATACCACAACTCATGTCGTTATTTATATTCAACACATTTTTAATGTTTTGTAGTCTTTTGTCTTCATATAACAGACCATTGGTGGGATGTTGATGGTGTTGTACAATCTGGTCCTCAGGGACCACTGTCCTGCATGACTTAGATGTTACCCTGCTCTAACACACCTGGATTAAAAAAAATACTAACTAAAATGGATGCAAGATGTGTTGCTGTTCTCGCCGTCGGGATGCTTTACCGGCAGGCCGAAGAGGAGGCTGCTGACCTGAGGAGGAGGATCTGGGAAAGAAGAGCCAGATTGCAGAGGAGGGAGAGGAGGCTTTCCTCTGAGAAAGCGGATAATTCATCATTTCAGGCCGAGGTAACGCTGCTCTGTGCCGGGCACTGTGAGCACTGAGCGTCCTCACAGTGGAGCTGTTCACCTCCGAAAACATCGCTGACAAACTATAAATACTTGATATTTTAATACACAAACCACATTTTTGAATTCTAAATGACTACTTTCTCACCAGTAATGATCTTAAAACTGCGTTCCGCGGTACAAGAACGGTTTTATTTAAGGTTTTTTACTTACAATTGTGCGTTCTGTGTTCCATCATGAAACGCCGAAATGTATTCTGGGATAAATGGCCATCCCAAGTACGCTTATGTCACCTCCGATGCATACTTGGTAAAAATGGACAGAGCGAGAACACTTCCGGGTTTGAGAACCGTCCTCGCTGTTCGCTTACTTGAGAATTGGAACAGCACTTGGACTGAGGCTGATGACGTTTTCACAAGTACGCACAAATACGCACAGGTATGGATATTGAGAAACGGCCACAGTCATCATAGAGTAAACTTACTGAGGAAAAATGACCATCATGCAACTGTGCCCTTTTATCAAAAACAGCAGCACAAAGTTTGACCCTCCTTTCAACTCAAAGGTTGTGGGTTTGTGGGTTTGTGGGTTAAGGGCAAGACCCTTAACCTTGTGTTGCTCCTGACAGTTAATTATAGTTATTATAGTTATTATATCTGGAAAGTATTTAACACTAATTAGCTAACAAATATTACAGATGCAGAAATATGGTGTTCCTTCCCCATAATAATGCAGATCCAAAAACACCAACATTTATAAACAGGAACCAGGTGGAAAAACCATGTAATTCCCATTTTAGTAGGAAAGCTCTTCTTTATTATGTTGCTTTTCAGAAGATCAAAGACTTCTTGCTCTAATCATTTCCAGCAGACTGTACACTGAGAGGTGTAATGCTGCCCTCCACTGTTCAAAGTTCTGAAGTTCGCAATCACTGTTCTAAGTTCTCAGTCTCATCTTCTCGTCCTTCTTTGTTGCGTTCAAAACACCTTAAAGAAAATTGCCTTAATGGCAAGATGACAATTCTTCTCAATATTAAAAACTGATTATAGGGAAAAACCTGAGCGCCCCAGGTCAGCCTGTTGTCCTTTGAATATACTACATGAAAAAAGCATTTTAATTGTCCCGGGAAGTCCAAACTGGCAGAGACCATCTGCATGTCAAAGTAACATCCATCATGTTTATTATGTGCCAGCATCAAAGCTCCTCTTCAAAGACTTCTCTAGTGTTCCATGTCACCTGGAAGGAGTTCGTACATTACAAGATAACCTCTAGTGCTCCACATCAGTTGGAACTCACACGGTTGCATTACTGCTCTCTCTTCTAGTCTTACTTAAAAAAGAACAAATTTCACAACCATGTCACTGCAAAGAATCATATCTTTCTTGATCGGTGACTGTTGTGGAGCACTCAGTCCTCTGTACAAGCGATTGGTAGACAACATCTTTCCAGCAAACCAAAAGAATGGGCTAGTAAAAGCCAACATGGAGAAGCTGACATTCTATGCCTTGTCGGTTCCAGAAGAGCTTGACTGTATTGGCGCTTACCTGTCTAAGAGAATGTCAAAGGATGTGGCTCGACAAAGATACAGGTATGTGTGCATAGCAATGGAAGCGCTGGACCAGCTGCTGATGGCCTGTCGCTCTCAGAGCATCAACCTGTTTGTGGAGAGTTTCCTGAAGATGGTGCGTGAGGTGCTAGAGTCGGACAAACCTAGCCTACAGATCCTAGGAACCAATTCCTTTGTGAAGTTTGCCAATATACAAGAGGACAACCCCTCCTACCACCGCTGTTACCATTTTTTTGTGTCACGTTTCAGTGACATGTGCCACTTTAGCGACGAGGACCCCGATATCTGCTTCAAGATTCGCATGGCAGGTATCAAGGGTCTAAATGGAGTAGTGAGGAAGACGGTGAATGACGACCTACAGACCAATATCTGGGACCCTGAGCTCATGGACAAGATTGTCCCCTCTCCCTACTTTTCAACCTGCAGAGTGGAGAATGCACAGAGAACCACTCCCCTTCGCTGCTGCGGATGTCAGAGAAAGAAAAGAGGGGCTTGGTGGAGTTGACAGAGTGCTGCTTTAGAGAGCTTCTGAGACGAGCTGCCTATGGCCAAATCAAGAATGTCATCACACCCATGCTAATGCACTTAGATAACCATTCTCTATAGGAGGGGACAACCTTTGCAGTGCATTGCTTCAAAATCATTATGTACTCCATCCGATCTCAGCACTCTCACTTGGTCATCCAGCAGCTTCTTGGTCACCTGGCTGCTCACAGCAAGAACTCAGCCACAGTGTGAGCTGGAATCATAGAGGTCTTGCTGGAGGCAGCTGCCATCGCAGCCAGCTGCTCTGTTGGTCTCACAGTGTTGGAGATTTTCAACACTTTGGTGCAGCAGCTTCATTTGAGTGTTGACTATGAGTTGACATGTTCATATGACGGCAGTAGCAGATCACCAACGCTCAGGGAGAGGCTGTCATCCGTACCATCAGTTCATTTGCCAACACTCTGCCAGCTTACCAGAGGTCAGAGGTCATGCTCTTCATTATGGGCAAAATCCCTGGTATTCACACAGCCATGCCATCCACAGGCTCAGGGCCTGAGGGTACCAGGATGATTCAAGTCATGTTACTTAAGTCCTTAGTCCAGGTGACAGCAAGTTTCCATACCACCAACATGCTGAAAACCCAGCTAAGCTCTTACCTGGAGCCACTGCTGTCCGTGTCTCTCACCAAGGATCCAGAGGTGCAACTGTTGGCACTCCAAATACTTATTAGTCTCATGGATTGGCATGACAACAGGTCCAAGCTCCTCAGCATGAGCAGCATCCTGGACATATCTGTGCTCAAGATCAAAGTGGTCAAGTGTTCCAGACAAGATAACTTATTCATGAAAGGTCACGGCCAGCAGCTTTACCAACACATCTACTTGGCGTGCAAGGAGCAGAGCAATGGTAGGCAGCATTACGAGAACCTTTTTGCTTTGTTTGCCATTTTGAGTGTGGAGCTGGCAAATCCAGAGGTGGTTCTGGACCTCGTTCGCCGGACAGTTGCATTGCAGGACCTGGCACTGTCAACTGACGAGGATCTGCCTATTTACAATCGCTGTGTTATTCATTCCCTGACTGCCGCTTACTTCAACCTTATTTGCCAGCTCACCACTATTCCAGCCTTTTGCAAGTATATACACGAGGTTATTAAGGTCATGCAGGTAAATAGCCCTCACCTTTTACCCGAGGGTGTCTTCACGTACAACCCCAAGCTGCCTGCCTCACTGGAGAATGTGGAAGGGGATGTTTTATTTCTCCAGTCAAAAATCTCTGAAGTCCTTGGGGGTGGTGGTTATAACACAGAGAGACTTTCTATACCTTTCATTCCTCAGTACACAGATGATGATCCATTGGTGAAACTGTCTCACAGGTGGAGTTAGAGTCTAGAAATAGTCCAGAGAAAGAAGAGAGGAGAGTGACAGAGGAGATCACATTCAAAGCCTTGAAAAATGTCATTGTGGGCAGTGTGGATATGGAGGAGCAGGACAGAGAGTGGAGGAGACAAGTGATGGAGAAGTTTCAGAGGGCCCCCTTTAAGGAAATAGCTGCACATTGTGGTCCAAGGGCCACACAACTGCATAGGAGACTAAATCAAATCTTAGAGATCACAATTAGACCTCCACCCAGTCCTGCTGGAACCATGTTATCAAGTCATGGCCAAAGTCAAAGATCATCTGTACCCATCCATGACATGACTTTGTACTAAACCAGAAAGTCAACTGAGGTGTTGAATAAGTATTGTACACACTTTAATGGCTGTAAAGTTGTTAACCACATCATTTAGAAGAGATATTCAGCAATAACAAATGTTGTATCCAGGCCACTTTAAAACATTTTTTTAACTTAGTCATCTGAAATGACAACTTTTTCACTCAGCGGGCAGAACTTTAGGCCATCCTGAACAAAACCACCCACAGCCACCTATCTCTCTGTCTGTATGCATGTACTGTATTTACACACAATTTACACAATATGTTTTTTGTTTGTTTGTTTGCTTGCTTTTTAAATAATGATTTAATTATTAAGTTTGATTCAATTATTGGAATTAAATTATTCAATTGTTCAAAATTGATTAAATAATCAATTAATAACCAAATTGGAGCACCATGTCACGAACAGCACTGGACCCAGATGCAATACGGTGGTAAGAAACAGTCTTTATTCTTACACAGGAAAAACAACGCGGGACACACGATGGAGATCCTCAAATATACATGAGAAACGCAGGCGTGGGATCAACGTGGGACTGGACAAAGAGTGCAGAAAAATCCACTGAAAGTTCAGACAGAGTCTCTGAAGCAAACATGTGAGTCATCACTGCACGGCTGAGTGAAACTGCGGTGACTTTATTTTATACGCGACACACTCACACACACTAATGTCTAGTGACTTCACACCACACTTCTGTAGTTGTTGGAGATTAACCCACATTTTTAGGATTGTTAAGTAGTTAATTCATCTACAATTCATCTACAAGCTGTTCGGCTTGATTTGTGTGTGGGAGGTCTCTTCCTGTGACGGGACTCAGCGGCCGTCAGTCTGACCAATCATCGCATAGTATCTGCTTTTAAGCACGCTTGGAACCTCGTCTAACCAGGTACTAGGCTAGTGGAAACACTACTTAAACCATGCCGTGGTGAGGCGAGGCGAGTAGAGCCGGTGGGAATGTGCCATTACACACACAAACAGAATAAGCAGACAGACATACCGGTTTTTAGGACTTGCTGGCATTTTAGGACTTGCTGGTGTCCTAAAACCGCCAGAAAGTCCCAAAACTTGGGACTTGCTGGCGATCATGTTTTAGGACTTGCTGGCGTTTTAGGACTTGATGGGGTTTTAGGACTTGCTGGCATTTTAGGACTTGATGGCGTTTTAGGACTTGATGACGTTTTAGGACTTGCTGGCGTTTTAGGACTTGATGGTGTTTTAGGGACTTGCTGGCCTTTTAGGACTTGATGGCTTTGGGACTTGATGGTGTTTTGGGACTTGTTGGCGTTTTGGGACTTGCTGGCGTTTTAGGACTTGATGGCTATTGGGACTTGCTGGCGTTTTAGGACTTGCTGGTGTTTTAGGACTTGCTGGCTTTTAGGACTTGATGGCTTTTAGGACTTGCTGGTGTCTTGTCTAACCAGGTACTAGGCTAGTGGAAACACTACTTAAACCATGCGTGTGGCGAGTAAAAGCGGTGAGAATGTGCCATTACACACACAAACAGAATAAGCAGACAGACATACGGTTTTAGGACTTGCTGGCGGTTTAGGACACCAGCAGGTCCTAAAAAGCGCCAGCAAGTCCCAAAACTTGGGACTTGCTGGCGATCATGTTTAGGACTTGCTGGCGTTTAGCACTTGATGGCGTTTAGGACTTGATGGCGTTAGGACTTGCTGGTGTCTTAGGACTTGATGGTTTTAGGACTTGCTGGTGTTTTAGGACTTGATGGTGTTTTAGGACTTGCTGGTGTTTTAGGACTTGCTGGCGTTTTAGGACTTGCTGGCGTTTTAGGACTTGTTGGCGTTTTAGGACTTGTTGGCGTTTTAGGACTTGCTGGTGTTGTAGGACTTGCTGGTGTTTTAGGACTTGCTGGCATTTTGGGACTTGCTGGTGTGGGACTTGCTGGCGTTTGGGACTTGCTGGCTTTAGGACTTGATGGACTTGCTGGTGTCTTAGGACTTGATGGCGTTTTAGGACTTGCTGGTGTTTTAGGACTTGATGGTGTTTTAGGACTTGCTTTAGGACTTGATGGTGTTTAGGACTTGCTGGTGTTTTAGGACTTGCTGGCGTTTTAGGACTTGTTGGCGTTTTAGGACTTGCTGGCATTTTAGGACTTGCTGGTGTTGTAGGACTTGCTGGTGTTTTAGGACTTGCTGGCATTTTGGGACTTGCTGGCGATTGGGACTTGGCATTTTAGGACTTGATGGTGTTTTAGGACTTGCTGGCGTTTTAGGACTTGCTGGCATTTTAGGACTTGATGGTGTTTAGGACTTGCTGGCGTTTAGGACTTACTGGCGTTTAGGACTTGCTGGTGTTGTAGGACTTGCTGGTGTTTTAGGACTTGCTGGCTTTTGGGACTTGCTGGTATTGGGACTTGCTGGCGTTTTAGGACTTGCTGGCGTTTTAGGACTTGATGGCGTTTAGGACTTGCTGACATTTAGGACTTGCTGGCGTTTTAGGACTTGATGGTGTTTTAGGGACTTGCTGGCCTTTTAGGACTTGCTGGTGTTTTGGACTTGATGGTGTTTTAGGACTTGCTGGTGTTTTAGGACTTGCTGGCCTTTTGGACTTGATGGTGTTTTAGGACTTGCTGGCCTTTTAGGACTTGCTGTTGATGGTGTTTGGGACTTGCTGGTGTTTTAGGACTTGATGGTGTTTTAGGACTTGCTGGTGTTTTAGGACTTGATGGTGTTTTAGGACTTGCTGGTGTTTTAGGACACTCTTTTTAGCTCCACATACTGTGAACCAGGCATTATTTTCATTAGCTCTAATGTGCTGGAGTTCAGAGTTTTGGAATATTTCAATTCTCAATTCTGTCAAATATTTAAAAAGCATTTTTTTAAAACTTATCAATAGACAACATAGATACATTGAACTGATGCAAATGAAAAGGAAACACATGTTGACTGGTCAGGGTTAAACTGTTAGATATGTAATACATAATGTAATAAAGGTTATGGATATTATTAACATTGTAGATGAATACTCTTGGATTAAAGACACATTATGTTAAATGTTGAAACAGCTCGTCACAGGTTCAGGACGTTAGGACTGAAAAATCACACCATCATCGTTGGAGTTCTGTCACAGATCTGTTGAAGCAGCGTCTCACACACACACACACACAGTGTCTCAAACACACGCACACACACACACACACACACACACACACCCTCACACACACGCACACACACACACACTCACGCCGCACACACACACACGCACACACACACACTCACACACACTCATCACATTCACCACCTGTTGAGAGAAGACGACAGAGAGTCAGAGTCAGAGTCAGTGATGCAGCTCAGATGTGGAATAATAACATCACATGTTACAACAGCTCACATTCACTCGTTCACCAAACACTGGTTGTTTGGAGTTGTGTGAAAACAAATCAACAGAAGTATTTGGACTATTATGAAGTATTCAAATACATTCACAGTATTTTCATATGGAGTTTTGCAGCTTTAACAGCTTCAACTCTTCTTGGAAGACTTTGCTCAACACTTTGAAGTGTTTCTGTGACAATTAGTGTCCATTCATTGTGTCGAGCATTGATGAGGTCACACACTGATGCTGGACCACAAGGTCTGGCTCTTAATCTCTGTTCCAGTTCATCCCAAAGGTGCTGGATGGGGTTAAAGGTCAGGGCTCATGTCTTTATAGTGGTTGCTTTGTCCACTGGGACACAGTCATGTTGGAGTAGAAATGTCTGCGTCTGCTGAACTTCAGATTGTCCTTCACTGAGAGAAGAGGCCGAGAGTCCAAAGCCCCATTGAAACACGTCAATTCAAATACTTTTGTCCATATAGTGCATCTATAGTGCTGCAGGAACTACTCCTCACCAGCAGGGGTTGCTGTTTCTTTATGTTCATCTCTGTTGACATGGAAGTCAAGGTCACATGTTCAGCTGTGGCCTTAAATGCGTACTCTGTGTACTTTGATGGAAAGTATTTGTTAGTAGATATATTTCAGGGACATTTGGTTTTTTGATTGAATTGTTGTTGCCACTGTTTCATGTTGCCTCACACACACACACACACACACACACATGGTGACGATACTCAAGTCACTCATTTGCATATTTCTTCAGGAAAAAGTTGTGTTTATATTCTGTTCATGCAGAATTTGTCTATAAACCTTAAACCAGAGACAACTTTGATTTTGACTCATGTTACAGAGTCTTGGAGGCGGAGCTTTAACCTGAGGTCCAACAGAAAGGGGCGGGCTTTGTCACTCCAGTGTTCATGTTTACAGCAGAGTCACTATCATGTCTGTGTCTGCAGCCTCTTCATGTTATTTGATATAATGTGAATGTAAATAACTTTCTCGTGGTTTTATGTGGTTTACACTTGAAGGTGTTTGTGGAAGACTTTTAAAAAAAGGTCAATGAAGTCTACTTTCTGGGAAATTGTCCTCATTTTTGACCGAAAAATTGAAGAAAACTAACTCTAACATTGTCTTAAAAGAAGAGAATGACAACTTCATGTAAGCTTTAATAAACAGTAACAAACAAACAGTTTGAATGAAATCCCTGCTGCTCCTGCTTCACTACTGCTGTGTTTAAAACACAAAGGTCAAATTCACTCTCTCTGTACTTACGTACTTACACTAACTCTTAGTTTGTTTCATGTCTTTTTCATTTGTTTCCATGTCTTGTCACTAGTTCTCCTGTCATCTTTCTTCCATGCAATCAACTCATTTCCCTCACCTGCTTTTCCATTGGCTCATTAGTCCCTCAGTGATTATATAGCAGCCCATTTTCAGATGGTCTTGTGTTGGTTTTTTGCTCCAGCATTTCTAGTTAGTCTTCTTGTTCTGATGTGTTTGCCTGTTTGTGACTGATTTCCTGCTTTTGGACTTAGTAATCTGCGTTTTCCTGCCTCGTTGTCGTGCTTTTGGGTTCTCCCTTGCCAAGGTGTCAATTCTTAAAGTCAGAGAAGACTCACTTTCATTTCTTTGCTTGTGATAAAGATCATTTCTTGATATTTTGCTCATTTCTTCATGCTTTTGTCAGAGTTTGAAGGAAAATGACGTTCCAGTCTGAAAGTGGCTACTTTGACGTTTTCTAACCAAACAAGATGTGCTGCTGTTTTTACAGTGTATGATACAGTGGATCTATAATCTGTGATGAAGTCAAACTACAAACAGCTGATGGACGCTCATCATGTGAGGCGCTCAGCTCTAGTCTGTGAGTAGCAGCAGCTCGTGGCTCGTCTGTTGTCTCTCTGTGTCTTTGTGTCCAATCATGAAGTCTGTCACTATTGTGCTGTCACAGCTTCACTGAGGAAACACTGATGTTTGTCTGACTGTGATTAGAACAACACTCTACTCACAACAGAGTCTCCAGTCTGTAGTCTGGACTCTTCTGAAGATCACGCAGAGGCTTCACTGCTGAATCCTGCAGCTCGTTATCACTCAGGTACAGGTCTCTCAGGTGTGAGGGGTTGGACTTCAGAGCTGAGACCAGAGAAGAACAGCTGATCTCTGTCAAACTGCAGCCCAACAACCTGAATAAAGAATAAAAGTGTTTTGTTCAGCAGGTGAATTTTAATGTGTGAGTCAAATATCAGCTGTGAGGATGAAAATGTATCTGAACATTTTCTACAGTGTATTTAGAAAGCATGAGTCATGTGACTGTGAGACACACGAGTGTGTGAAGGTTCAGTTCAAGTGAACGTGAAGAATAAAGACGTTTGACGCAAAGAAACAGCAGCAAAATGACAAAGAAGTCACAGGTGAATTTCAACACAGCCTCACTTTTCACATCAAGTTCAACTCAATGAAATGAATCAATGATAAGAAGCAGAAACAGGTGGAGTCTGTGTGCAGGCTGTACACTGAGAGGTTCAATACTGCCCTCTACACTTCAAAGTCCTGAATCACACTTCTTCTCAACATCTTTACAATTCTATATTTTACACTTGATTTGATTCTTTGATTCATCTGTGTTTAGTAAACCAGCTTAAAGGTGCATTACCACCACCTTTATTGCTGCAAAGAATTCTGGGACACGGCCGTCCGCCAAACATACACCAGATGACGAGTCATGTGACAGTTGGGACACGCCCACGTCACGGTGCTGTGACACATGTTGACAACATCTGGACCATGAGTCCACACTTGGAGGATCCAGCCTTATGAACTGAGACACAGCTGATTTGAAGATGAGAGGAAGCTCCTGTTTGTTTGTAAATAGTCACAGCTGTGACATCATCAACAACACTCATTCTGATTGGCTACATGTGAACGTGTCAGAGGAGAAAGTGAAAAACATCAAGTTCAGTCAGAAAAGGTCAAAGCTGCGACTGACGTGAAAACTACAGCGACTGAAACACTTTAGAAAACAAAAAACACGTCAGCTGTGAAAAGATCCTGATTCTACATCTGAGGGAAGAAAAAGTGGAAACATGGAACAACCATCACTGATTCAACTCATGTGACAACATGAATGACTTTCAGTTGTGGATGCAACATCTGACATTTACAACAGTAACAGAGAGTCAGTGAACTCACCCCAGAGTCTCCAGTCTACAATGTGGACTCTCCAGTCCAGAACACAGCAGCTTCACTCCTGAATCCTGCATATAGTTCAGACTCAAGTCCAGGTCTCTCAGGTGTGAGGGGTTGGACTTCAGCGCTGAGGCCAGAGAAGAACAGCTGATCTCTGTCAAAGTGTATTCCCTCAACCTGAATAAAGAATAAAATATGAGACTTTAGACAAATTTGCTGCTTGAAACCAGTAGTATTGTTATTATTATTAATATGATACTATAATTAAAGTTGATATCAGTCTAATGTTTATGTCTCATTAATAGAACATCAATAACATTGTAGTTGTATACAAATGTCATAAGTCCTGTTTAAACTTAGAAGCTGACACAACTGTTATATTTCTGCTCCTGGTCTCTCTGTTCTGTCTCTACCTCACCTCCCTCTTTCACTTTCTCTCCCCCTCCTCTCCTCTGTCCTCCATTTTGTCCTTTCACCACAACTGGTCGAGGCAGATGCTGCACATGTTTGAGTCTGGTTCTGTCACATTTTCTCTCCACTGCCCCCTAGTGGGGCCACACGGCTGTGTAGTGGTTAGCACTCTCGCCTTGCAGCGAGAAGACCCGGGTTCGAGCCCCGGTTGGAACAAGGGCCTTTCTGCATGGAGTTTGCATGTTCTCCCCGTGTGTGCGTGGGTTCTCTCCGGGTTCTCCGGCTTCCTCCCACAGTCCAAAAACATGCAGTGTGGGGATAGGTAAATTGGACACTCTAAATTGACCATAGGAGTGAGTGTGAGAGTGAATGGTTGTTTGTCTCTATCTGTGTGGCCCTGCGATGGACTGGCGAACTGTCCAGGGTGTACCCCGCCTATCGCCCGATGTAGCTGAGATTGGCACGGCACCCCCCGCGACCCTCTGGTTGAGGATAAAGCGGTAGATGATGACTGACTGACTGACTGACTGCCCCCTAGTGTTTGTTCATTGTGTGAACTGTTGGTTTCTCTTGTCTTTCTGTCTTATCATGAACAGTTCAAAACAAGAATCACAACCAGCTGACAAATCTTCACTTTCGTCATTTAAAACATCTCCAGTAACAAACTGAGAAGAATGAGAAGAACTGACTTCTGTGTGTATTTGATAAACAAACCATGAATCATCACTGACTGATGATGTTATTGATCATGTCTGAACTCACCGAGCCTTCCTGCAGTTCCTCACAGCTGGAATCAGTCTCTGTCTCCCCTGGTCTGATGTGTTGTACTTTTCCAGGTCCAACTCATCCAGAACCTCCTCAGACATCTGCAGCATGTAGGCCAGAGCTGAGCAGTGGATCTCAGAGAGTTTCTGTCCTCTGTTCTCTGACTTCATGAACTCTTGGATCTCCTGATGCACTGATTGGTCGTTCATCTCTGTCAGACAGTGGAAGATGTTGATGCTTCTGTCAGGTGAGATGTTCTTTGTGTTCATCTTCTTCAGGTTCTCAATGACCCTCTGGATGATTTCTGGACTGTTCTGAGTCTGACCCAGCAGACCTCCTAAGTGTCTGTGGTTGGACTCCAGACAGAGTCCATGAAGGAAGCGAACAAACAGGTCCAGGTGACCATTTTCACATTGAAGGGATTTCTCCATGGCTCCTTTCAGGAACACATCCAGAGAAGTGTAACCACCATCATCATCATCTTCATCATCATCACCATCAACTTCTTGTCTGAAGAAGTTCTTCAGGACCTTTTTCTTCCTGTTGGTGAAACAGTGGAACATGTAGACTGCAGCCAGAAACTCCTGGACGCTTAGATGAACAAAGCAGTAGACTGATTTCTGGAAGATCACACTCTCTCTTCTGAAGATCTCTGTACAAACTCCTGAGTACACCGAGGCTTCTGTCACACTAAGACCACACCGCTCCAGGTCTTCTTGGTAGAACATGATGTCTCCTTTGTGCAGATGTTCAAAGGCCAGCCTCCCCAGCTTCAGAAGAAAGTCCCTGTCTGCCTCCATCAGCTCCCGTGGACTCATCTCATGTCCTTTATCGTACTTGTTCTTCTTCCTCTTGGTTTGAACCAGCAGGAAGTGTGAGTACAGGTCTGTCAGGGTCTTGGGCAGCTCTCCTCTCTGCGCTGTGGTCAACATGTGCTCCAGAACTGTAGCACTGATCCAGCAGAAGACTGGGACTTGACACATGATGTGGAGGCTCCTGGACATCTTGATGTGTGAGATGATTCTGCTGGAAAGATCTTCAGTTCTGGATCTCTTCCTGAAGTATTCGTCCTTCTGGTCGTCAGTGAAGCCTCGTACTTCTGTTACCCTGGCAACACATGTAGGAGGGATCTGATTGGCCGCCGCAGGTCGAGAAGTTATCCAGACGAGAGCCGAGGGAAGCAGATTCCCCTGGATGAGGTTGATCAGCAGCACGTTGACTGATGACCTGTGTGTGACGTCAGAAACCAGCGTCCTGCTGCTGAAGTCCAGTGAGGGTCTGCTTTCATCCAGGCCGTCAAAGATGAACAAAGGTTTACAGACAGCGAGCTCCTCTGCTCTGACCTTCTCTAATGTTGGATAGAAAACATGGAGCAACGTGAGAAGACTGTGCTGCTGATCTCTGATCAGGTTCAGCTCCCTGAACGAGAGGACAATCAGCAGATTCACATCCTGGTTTTCCAAACCCTCGGCCCAGTCCAGAGTGAACTTCTGCACCGAGAAGGTTTTTCCAACACCAGCGACACCGTTGGTCAGGACGACTCTGATTCTCCCCTGCTGGTCAGGTAAGGCTTTAAAGATGTCGCAGCACTTGATGGGAGTGTCCTGGACCATCTTCTTCTTGGAGGTCGTCTCCAGCTGCATCACCTCATGTTGAGTATTGACCTCTTCACTCTGTCCCTCTGTGATGTAGAGCTCAGTGAAGATCCTGTTAAGGAGGGTTCTACTTCCTGTTCCTTTAGTTCCTTCAGTCACATGTTCAAATCTGCTCCTCAGAATGATCTTATGTTCATCTAGAACCTTCTGCAGACCAACATCTGCTGAAAGACAAGAGACAAAGAATGTGAGCAGCTGAGGATTATTTTCATCAGTGTCATGTTTTTCTGTGACGTTGTTGTTTTATGTTGTTTGTTGTCAAATGAAAAACTACATTTTCACTGTAATGACTTGAATAACTTTATTCTGAAAGACTGAATCATTCTAGAAGAACTGTGATGATTGTGAAGGAAAGAGTATCATCTGCATACAAGAGAACAATCATGAGAGAAAAGCAGCAAAATGAGGGGAAACCTTCATTTCTTCAACCTGCAGGGGGCAGCAGAGAGTTAAACTCCATCATGAGTCACATTTTTAACTTTTAAACAGTTTTCTCCTGTTTTTCCATTTCTAAAGTCTGCTAGTGCTGATGAGAGCTGCTCTCCTTATGAGTCTTACTCACGGATGCTCTGTGGTCCACGTCCTGTCCTGGGTCTTTTCCCACACTGGGGACAGCAGGAGTCTCCTGGTGGACCAGACTGGTCCAAGTATGAGGAGATGCAGCGTCTGCAGAACTGGTGACCGCAGCTAGTGGTGACTGGATCCTTCAGGACGTCCTGACAGCAGGACGTCTGCTCGTCCACAGAAACAGCAAACTTGTGTCTGTGGAGACATTTCTTTATCACTGACATGTCAGGGACAGGTGGGCATGTCTCTGTGAAGACATCTGTTTATTACTGACAAGTCAGGGACAGCTAGACATGTCTCTGTGGAGACATTTCTTTATCACTGACTGTCGGGGACAGGTGGACATGTGTCTGTCGAAACATTTCTTTATCACTGACACGTCGGGGACAGGTGGACATGTGTCTGTCGAGACATTTCTTTATTACTGACATGTCAGGGACAGGTGGACATGTGTCTGTGGAGACATTTCTTTATCACTGACACGTCAGGGACAGGTGGACATGTCTCTGTGAAGACATCTTTACAGCTTTGTCTCACAGTGGTTCTGATGGACTGTTGTAAAGGTCTAACCCTGAGGCTCATCCTCACACTCTCTCTGACTCGTCAATGGTTTGACTCATTGATCCGTTTCATCAGATTCTGAATCAGTTCAGTTCAGTCTGTTGCTCACACACACATTTAGTTCTTCTTCCTTCACAAAAGTCCAGTCAAATTCAATTTGAACCACAAATAAAAGAAATGAGCTGTTGATGTGAAGCTGCTTTCAGAGCTGCTCTGAAGTTTGGACGTTTCCCTCCAACAGATGGAGGTTATTTCTTATCTTAATTCAAGAGTATATCATATTGATTTGAGAGCATTATTTATTGAGTCTCTTACTTTGTCTCTGAGGCTCCAGGTTCATGACTGAAGTGTAAAGGTTTGTCCATAGACCAGTCACTCTTCACAGACAGACCGCTGGGTCCTGGAGACTCTGCTCTCTGTCTCTGGTTCTGACCTCTGCAAACACAAACATCACATGATCTCTGATGATGTCTTTGTTTAGACACTTTGATCACAAACAGATTTCAGGTTTACAGCCTGTGGTCGCTGATCTTTGTGTAAAGATTGATCCTCTACAGCAGCGGTGCCAAACTAGCAGTCCACGGGCCATATGCGGCCCCTCAATTGATTATATGCGGTCCCCCCACTAAAATATCATGTTATAATACAAACATGGCCCACGACCTCACCTTGTTTTAAACACAGTGTGTAGCTGAGGCACAGCAGCCTGCGAGGTGATAGAATATATGTTTTTATAACAGTAATAATAAGACATTCGCTCATAATGATCACATTATCAAATTTATTACATACAACATTCAATTACATATATAAATAAGCTTGTTAGGGACCGAGCCACGAATGGCAGTGGCTGAAATGGCTCCTGGTACAAATTTGTGTGAGGAAAGCATTGTTATTCTCTAAAGTTTTTTTGTGATCAAATTTTATTTAAATAATAATAATAATAAATAAATTTATTTTATTTTATTTTAAGAAACAACAAAAGAAAAATATAGATAAGTATATGCACTTACAAAATTAGAACATAAAATATAAATTCACATACAGACCTATACATATAAACAGATACATATGAATAAACAACAACCTAAAACAAACAAAAAAAAATAATATATATATATAAAAAAATAAATAAATAAGTAAAAAAAAACACAGTCCCAAAAATATCAAGAAAAAGAAAAAGAAAAACCCACACTCCCCCTGGATCCAAAACTTCATATCATTCAAACTATACCGGCAACCCACAGAGGACAGTTAAGAGTGAATTCCAAACCTCTAATGCCGATTCTTTTGCTCCGTGGACCCTAGCTGTCGACAGCTCCAAATAAACAATATCCAAGTATGTTAAAAAAAAACAAGTTTTTCTTGCAGCCGTTAGACCAGCCAACAATGCTCTTCTCTTGTCCAGTGTCAACCCCAGCCTTGACAAATCATTCAGAATGAGTGTGACAGGCGAACAGGGCAATCTGATCTTAAACAACTTCGAGAGGTTAACGGCAACCAACTTCCAAAAGGCAGCCATTTGGGGACACTTCCAAAACATGTGAAAATAAGTGCCAATCACTTTGGAAGAACAAAAAGTACACAAAGGATCATTAATAACCTACATCAAATGAAGCTTCCTAGGAGTTAAATAAACCCTATGAATAAAATTATAATGTATTTGTTGACGATCAGAATTTCTGGATGCTAAGCCCACATCCATCCACACCAATCAAACATAGGTTCCAAATCTGGAACATCTCTCCTCCACATTGTGTCCAACGCCAGAGGACTGTAAGAATGCTGCAGTAAGAACCAGTAGAATCTCGATACAAAACCACTTGTGCCCCCCACAGAGTGAAACACTTTAAGAAGTGGATGTGGTGTTCTGTAAAGGGACACCAATGTCTTTCAAAGAAGATCTCAGCTGCAAAGAAAAGAAAAAGGAGGTACGTGGTATACCATGCTTAATACATATGTCCTGAAAAGTAAGAAGCCCCTCTTCACCATCAATATCACCAAGTGTATAAATATTTTTATTTTCCCAATCAGGAAACCGAATAGGACGACCGCCAATCAACAGTCTCTTGTTGTTAAATATTGGAGAGTGCGGGCCCCAGCTACAAGAACAGTTAGCTAATTTCTCCACCCTCCTCCACATCGATAACAAATATGAAATCATAGGACCAAATCTCAAACGGCAGTGATGGAGTGAGATATTGGAATGCAGAATGTTAGTAAAAGAGTATGGAGCTACCATCTGCTCCTCCAAAGCTCGCCACGACACTTGAGCATCAGATCGAAACCAAGTCAGGAGAGGTCCATCCATAAAACTTTGGGAGAGACAGGCCACCGGCTTGCCTTTCTCGCTGCATTGTGGTGAGTTTAATGCAAGGTCGTTTACCATGCTAAATAAATTTAGTTATAGCAGACTGTAATTTACCCCAATATTGAGGGGGTGGGGGAAGGGGGAGCATCGAGCTAATAAAATTGACCCTGGGCAGGGTATTCATTTTAATTTTGGCTACCTTGCCACAAAGTGAATTAGGCAGGTTAGACCACCGATCCAAATCCGCCATGACTTTATTAAGTGTGTTACAAAAATTGTTGTTAATAATTGTCTGTATGGAAGAAGTGATATCTATCCCCAAATAAATAAAATTATTAATGACTGGAATAGATGCAGCAATGGAAGCATTATACATGGCCTGATTTAAAGGTAGCAAAGCTGATTTCTGCCAATTTATTTTGAAGCCAGAAAGCTTGCCATAATGTTCAAAGGCAGATAGAACATGTGGAATACATTGCACTGGATCATTTAACTACACTGTGGGTGTGAGTTGCGAATGGCTTGTGGCAGAGTTTCAAGAGAAAGGGCGAATAACAGAGGGCTGAGAGGACAGCCCTGTCTTGAACCTCTCGAGACCACAAAGGGAGGAGAGCTAGTTTTGCCTGTAAGCACTAGAGCTGTTGGGTTGTTATACAGCACCTTAATCATAATGATGTACGGCAAGCCAAACCCCATAAACTCAAGCACTAACCACAGAAAAGGCCACTCCAGGCAGTCAAAGGCTTTCATCGCATCTAGTTAAAGAACAGCAGCAGGGGAATTTAAGCTTTGCGCACCATCTATAACGTGCAGTAGTCTTCTAACATTATCTGTAGCAAGTCTAGACTTTATAAACCCTGTCTTATCACTATGAACCAAATCCGTCATATGGCCCTGAAGCCGCCGAGCCAGTATTTTCGCATAAATCTTTAAATCTGCATTTAAAAGAGAAAGAGGTCTGTAGCTAGAACACTCAACCGGATCCTTCCCTTTTTTAAGAAGCAGTGAAATTAAAGCAGAATTAACATCCCTAGAGAATGAACCCACTCTGATCGAATATTGGATCATGAACCAGGGCCAAAAGGTGAGGTAAAATTCAGGTGGAATTCCATCCGGCCCTAGTGATCTACCTTTACGCATATCCCTAACAGCTGCCTCACACTCCTGCAATGTAATGGGATTATCTAGCTTTACGGAGTCATCATTACCAAGACGGGATAGATTAATGTTACTTAAAAAATTATTGCAGACATGTTTGTCAAAAATACTTTCCGAATTATATAACTCCTGATAAAAGGAAGCAAAAGAAGCATTCAGCTGTTTTGGGTCACTTTGTATTATGCCATCTTT
>NW_025321376.1:0-19449 GCF_019176455.1 Solea senegalensis
TAATGTTACAAATGCACAAACAAAAAAAAGCAAATCTGTAGGATCTACCTCCCCAGTACCCCAACACAAAAAACCCTAGAACAGGGAACAAAAAAACACACCTAAACCTCCCTAAGCATGTCCTAAGAACAAGAACTAGCAGTGGGACTCCATAGACTCTGTTACTTCCATGTGACATAAATCTGTGAACTAAACACTCACTGAGCAGAAGGGGCTCCTAAAACTGCAGATATGTCTACAATGTGCTATAGGCGCAACATAAATGGCTATAGATGAGGGCAGTATTACACTCAAATCAACATTACTGTGCACTGGGAACAGATATAGCCGGCGTCCTCAATAAGTCCACTAACCGATGGTGGCAATGCGCTCGTTGTAGAAATCCTGTGTTTTTTTATGGAGAGTCAAAGTATAAGTTCTCATTATGGAACGAGACCTGGAGACAGGCAGGCTGCAGCAAGCGGAATTTTATTCCTTTCAGGTAAAGAGAGTGTTTGATGGCGTTGAATGCAGCCCGGTTTTTAGCCAAAGCAGCACTGATGTCTGGATATACTCTCAGCTCGGAGCCGCGGTAATCCATCTTGTGTTGTCTGGCCCATCGGAGGACTGTTTCTTTCTCTTGGAAGCGGAGGAATTTGACGATGAGGGCTCTCGGTTTCCCCGCGCCGGCATCACCTGGTCTGGGGCCGAGGGAACGGTGAGCTCTCTCTATCTCGGGAGGGTTGTTAAAAACATCGGGCCCCGTCACCTCCATCAGCAGGTTGGAAACAAACTTCGTCGGGTCCTGATCTTTCTCACTTCTTTCAGGTATATTGATAATCTGCAAGTTAGAGCGCCTGGACCGATTCTCGAGGTCATTCACGTGTTCCAGGAGCACCGTAGCTTGGGATTGCAAGGTCTTAACAACAGCTTCCATCTCTGTGATTTTCACGAAGTTTTCACTCACCACAACTTCAGTATTAGTGAGACGGTGGTTAAATGACGTCACCTGTTGACCTAGTGAATCCACTGACTGCATCAGAGATTCAGTTGATTGTTGAATCAGGATAGCCATGTTAGCTTTGAAGCTATCACGTTGTTTGCAGAATAGAGCCTCAAGGTCCATTAGAGGGACTGGGTCGGAGTTGCCTCCGCTGCCGGCACCTCCGCCTCCCGGGCCTGGAAGCTCCGGCGCGGCAGCGGCAGCCATGCTAGCTAGCTTGGCTGAAATGCTAGCTGCACGAGTTGTTACTGACGGTTGAGGATTAGAATTTGAGGTGCTCATTACGTCGCAATACACTTTCCCACATAAAAACTAAGTAATGCGCGAGTTAGCCCAAGGAAAAACACTGTTATACTGGTAGACTTAGAAAGTAAATGAAAAGTTCGGCAGGAGCCCCCTGCTCGCACGTCTGCTCTCTACCTCATCAAACCGGAAGCCCCGGATTTCGATGTTTTGAAAGACATAAATTCATTAATTTGGCAGGTGAATGCTCTGATACAATATCGACTATATGAATGAGGACATGAGACGTGTGTGAGACAGATGCTTCAGGCTCAGCAGGAGGAGGAGACACAGAGAGAAAGTCAGGGTTTGTTGAAGAAAACCTGCCAGCGAGCAGGTTAGGTTCACAGATTATGTTGCCGGGGTAACTGACTCAGCGTAAAGCTGAACTGGCTTTGTGAAACCGAAAAACCAGTTTCACTCATCTCAGGGTTAACTAACTCAGAGTTTTCACTAAATATGCTTTCTGAAACGGGCCCCTGGACGACGGAGAACCTTCACAGGCACACGTGTAGAAACAATCAATAAATACATCAATCAATAAATACATCAATAAATACACTCATGGTTAGTTTATTCAGACTCTTAACCTGTGTTCGAGCGTTGTGTGTGTGTGTGCGTGTGTGTGTGGCTTCAGTACAGTATATGTCACTCTTTGTCTACGATACAGTATGTATTGGTTCCCCAGGTACAACGTCAGCTTCAGGCAGCACTTCTGCATGCGGCAGGGTCACGGCCAGGGTCACGGCCAGGGTCACGGCCAGGGTCTGGATGGGGACCAGGGCCACGGTCAGCTCTCTAACTCAGACGAGGAGGGAGGAATCGCCCGGCGCAGAGTTCCTCGCAGGACCAGCTCTGAAATAGCCAGCGCTAAGATAGCAGGGCGCCCCCTACCTGTCAAGGTGAGTCATGTCCTGGTAAATGTAGTCTGTGGACACGTGTGGAGACCCAGACTTTGAACCCCAGCTCTAATCCACAGTCACATATGAGTCAGATGCTCAATGATTTATTGATTTGTAGAGATTTTCACTCACAGTGACAACTCTGCCCCCTTAAGGTCAAACATGGGCAGTGCACATTTGACAAACCAGTGACTCTGTTCAAGTTCTCCTCCCCCACAGTGACTCCTCCCCCTCCTCAGTCATGACCCTTTGATGACTCTTCCTCTCTCTCGTCCTCTCAGTGCCGCTCAGAGTCCAGTCACTCAGACGAGGAGTCGAGTCCAGAGGACGATGAAGACGACCCCATGTCCTTGTCTCCGGCCTCCACAGCCTCCTGCCACCAGCCTCCTCCTCCTCCTCCTCCAGAGGGTCCACCTCCCGGCTGCCTGCTCTCTGTCCCCGCCCAGTGGAGTGTGCAGGAAGTGTCACAGTTTATCTCGTCACTGCAAGGTAAGTGACATGTTGAAGTTACTTATTATTAATGATGAATTAATAATGTTTTCATCAATCTGATCAGAATTATGACGTCTTTAAGGTCTTTATCTCACTGTTACACAGAAGTGTGTAAACCACTCACCACTCCCACACCAAAGCCCAGAGAGAAAATCAGTGATTTTCACTACAACTTTTTCACTTCTGATACGATACTGATATTCCATCCTTGATTATTGGCCGATACTGATATCAGCACGAATCATACACACTTTAATGACTTATTTTGTAGTGTGGAATGTTAGAATAGACTTGATCAAGTGATATTACTTAAACAGAAAAACTGACCTATTTATTATTAACATAATAAATTCAACATGAGAATATTGTGTTCATTTCATACAGTCTATGGTTAATTTCATCAGGAGGAAAGTACCAAGTGCTCATGGGGGTGTTTTCAGAGCACCAGTGTTTCACAGGTAACAGTGTTTCTTCAGAGAACACCCCCCTTGTTTTCACTATTTTGGATTAGCCAGAGTGATCGTCCTGCAGGTAAACCCGGAGCCCGGGGTCCGGCCCCGCAGACGTACTTAGCTCCGTGTGTGGAGCTTCAGGACACATTTAAAACACACAAAGCTCGTGGCGTGGCTGCTTTTTGGGGTATAATTAACAAACGGAGGCTGTTGAAATAATGTTGTTTTAGCAGCTCGCCTCATAATGAGCTAGTGTGGTGCTAACGGGTAGCTCGTGATTGCTGTGCGGCTTCATAGCCTCTGATTTCAGGGGTTAAAGAAAAATGTTTAACCTCTGAAATAGCAGTAGCACACACACACTGTTGTTGTGATCATGTGATCTACATGCATCCAAGACACAGAGCCCACGTGATCACAACGGGCGCTGCTGGATAGAAGAGCTGGAGCGGAATGGACTGTTGTACCGGAGCGCTTATATATATATATATATGTATATATACATATATGTATATATATATATATATACATATGTATATATATATATATATATATATATATATGTATATACATGTATATATATATATATATATACTTATCTCCTCCCTCCTCTACCTATATATACACGCTATATATATATATATATGTATATATAACATATATGTGTATATATATATATATGTATATATATATATATATATATATATATATATGTATATATATATATATATATACATATATATATATATGTACATAGCATACATATATATATAATAATACGTAATAACTCTATATATATATATATATATATATATATATATATATATATATACATACATATACTGTATATTTTAGAAGCAGACTGATTACCGGACCTTTATACGATCTATCTATATCTGATTTATCGGCTCTGAGTCCCTTCTTGTTTGCGGTGGTGATGGACAGACTGACAGATGAGGTTAGACAGGAATCTCCATGGACTATGATGTTTGCAGATGACATTGTGATCTGTGGTGAGAGCAGAGACCAGGTGGAGGAAAAGCTCCAGAGGTGGAGATATGCTCTAGAAAGGAGAGGAATGAAGGTTAGTCGCAGCAAGAGAGAATGTGTGTGAATGAGAGGAACCCAAGTGGAACCATGAGGCTACAGGGAGTGGAGATAAAGAAGGTGGAGGACTTGAAGTATTTAGGGTCAACAGTCCAGAGCAGTGGAGATTGTGGAAAAGAGGTGAAGAAACGTGTTCAAGCTGGTTGGAATGGGTGGAGAAAAGTGTCAGGGGTAATGTGTGATAAAAGAGTATCAGCCAGAATGAAAGGAAAGATATACAAGACAATGGTGAGACCAGTGATGCTGTATGGTCTAGAGACAGTGGCACTGAGGAAAAGACAGGAAGCAGAGCTGGAGGTAGCAGAGATGAAGATGTTGAGGTTCTCTTTGGGAGTGACGAAGATGGATAGGATCAGGAATGAGTCAATCAGAGGAACAGCACATGTTAGATGTTCTGGAGATAAGGTCAGAGAGGCCAGAATGAGATGGTTTGGTCATGTACAGAGGAGGGATAGTGAGTATATTGGTAGAAGGATGCTGGGGTTGGAACTGCCAGGCAGGAGGTCTAGAGGAAGACCCAAGATAAGGTTTATGGATCGAGTGAAAGAGGACATGAAGTTAGTTGGTGTGAGAGAGGAGGATACAGAGAACAGGGTGAGATGGAGGAGGTCGATTCACTGTGGCGACCCCTGAAGGGAGCAGCCCAAAGGAAAAGAAGAAGAAGAAGAAGAAAATCGGACCAATATCCGATATCAATATCGGATCGGGACATCTGTAATTTTAACATCACACACACAGGAGTTGTTGATCCACTGCTGCCTCCATCGCTAAGTTCTAATGTCTTATTTTAGTGATTTCGGCTTTGAAACCCTTCATTCGGTTTAACCTCAGTGACACAAAGTGACCACACGAGGCAGCAGAGGACCAGCAGCTCCTGTGTCCCTGTGAGTTAAAATCACTAATTTTCTCTCTTTGGTGTGGGAGAGTGAGTAGTTTACAGACTTCAGTTTCCAGTTGGAAAAGTCTGTGTAAGTGATTTAAGTCCTCACTCGCAGCCGCTTTTTGTTTTCACTCAGTCAGCGCAGACCGTGTCAGTACCTTTAGCTCCTCCTCTTCCTCCTCTTGCTCCTCCCACAGGCTGTGAAGATCTGGCGTCTCAGTTCCTGTCGCAGGAGATTGACGGACAGGCGCTGCTGCTGCTGAAGGAGGAGCATCTTATGTCCACTATGAACATCAAGCTAGGCCCCGCCCTCAAGATCTGTGCCCACATCAACACGCTGAGAGACTGACACACACACACACACACACAGGCTCCGGTCTGTGGTTTTTTAAACTCGTTGTTTTTGCACAGGAACACACACGACATGAGACGTCTCATAAAAATGCTTCTTAACGTGCAAAATCTTTACTTTCTGCGACAAAGTTGTTTTACATCCACGTGTTTGATTTTAGGCCTCATTTAAAACACAGAAACAAACATTTTTGAATGTATTTTTAAAGAAAATTGCAGAATTGAGTGCAATCTGCACAACATGAGCGCGATGATTGTTGTTGTTGTTGTTTTATATATTGAGCGTTTGTGTCTGTGGACATTTTTACAAAAGCAGAAGGAGATTGTTTTTGGTCACAGGAGAGTTTTTACTTGTTTTTACTTGTTTTTACTTGTTTTTTTTGTTGACAAATGTGTTTTTTTAAATTTGCGGCAGAACCTTTAAAAAAGTAAAGATTTTAATATGAAAGCACTCAACATCTTTAATGTTAGGTCTATTTTTAGCTGTTGTGCGTTTAGCGTCATGGTTCTTTAACTGTGTGTCTAGTTTGACGTACAGGCTAAAGTGAGAGTACAGGGTAACGACCACAGACCAGTCCAAACACAATAAATACTCATGCTACATGTTTTTCTTTTCTCTAACTAGGACTGCGTTAGTAACTGGTTAGTTAATCTGGTCCAGAAAGTGTTGATCAAACCAAAAATGTTCTTTGTTTTATGGAGCAAAGAAAGCAGAAAATATTCACATTTAAGAAGCAGAGAAAATAAGAAAAATAATCAAGTACAAGATGTTTTTCTTAAATCTGACTGTGAAGCTTCAACATATCTAAAAATTCTCTTAGAAATAGGGCGAGAAAACTTCATTCATGTTTTCATGAGCAGACATTTGTCTTTCTTTAGTTTCTGACGACTATTTTCTCCATTAATCAAGCACTTGTTTGGTCCATAAATGATTTTGTTCATTTCTTCAAATCAAATGAAGCAAAGAAAAGAAAAATCACAGAAACTCTTAAGTTTGACACTTTATTTAAAAAAGAGCCAGTATTTAATTTGTTAAAGCTGCTGTTGGCGACATCATCATGTTTTTTTTAGCTAATTTCCCGACCATTTTGAGAGTGGGCGGAGCATTTATTTGTAAACAAACGCTCCATTTGTTGTCGGAACTCTGACTTTCTTACTTATTTATGTAAAAAAAGTCTTAATCGCACTTTTGTTGTATTTGTTTCACAGTAAATCATCTGTAAACATAGAAATGTATTTAATTTTTAATACGTAAATTTACGCGGCCTAATTTCAGATTCACAGCTTTTAATGTTCATGTTTTTGTTATTGTTAAATTACGTTAACGTCTGATTTCCCGCTAGTTCTGACGCGTACGTTACATTTTCCGGTGACGAGGAACGACGAGGGCTTGATTTTGTTTTCGCGTCATTAAAAAATAACGCGCAGAGATAAAGTTTTTATCTCCTTTTGAAGAAGAAAACAACAACAACAACGTGGACCTAAGGACAAGAACAACAACGAGTGACCAAATGAGTGAATGAGGAAAAAATAAACCGTAAACTATTCTGTAATGAGTGTAAAAAATATTTTCTCTTCTATTTAAATGCACTTTTGTTGCCTTTGTTTTTACTGTAGGACTTTTCTTGTGTGTGTGTGTGTGTGAACCTTGTGGCCTTTTCTCACTAGAATTGTCTGTTTTTTTTACCTGCTTTTCATATCATTCCTCGTTTTATATCAGCGCTTAAACTTCTGCTAATATAATTCTAGTTGTTATTATTACTGCGAGCGATGACAATGCGTTGCCTTTTTACCGCCAACAGTAGCGACCTTGGTCAAGGACACTTTGCCGTCTTCCTTCGTAGCGTCGTAACCAGCGACAGTATTTAGCGTCTTAGCTGCTGTAGAGCTATATTTTTGGGGGCTTTATCGTCAGTGACTGTGTTGCTGTTACTTTTTCTTTTTCTTCAAAGAATGAAGGAACAATAATAATCTTTGAGAGCAGCTGTGTGTGTTTGTGTTTCTCAGTCGTCCCAGAGGATTTAAATCAGCATAAATTGTGACAGAAAACAGAAAAGTGATGCGATATATTCCACAGAATTTCAGCACTTTTCTCAGAAAATACTTTTTTTTAATGAAGAATGGAAATGTGCTTCCTTGCAAAAACCAGAAGAAAAACTGCAAAATCTTTGGCGGGGACTGGATTTAACAATGCTTTCATGCAAATAAATAATCAAAGAGCTGTTTTAACACTTGTGTCTCTCTTTTCATTTAAAAAAGAACAGAATGAATGTTTGTTTGTGACTTTTTATTCTTTTTTATTTGTGTACCAGATCAGCTGGACTTATAAAACCTTTATTATTCCAGTTTTGTGCTACTATGCATCGTAAATCTGTTTTTATTAAACAACCTCACTGTCAGGATGGGACTGTATGCTATGCTAACATGCTATGTTGTGATTAGAAGCGTTTGCAGTAAATTCACAATGAAGAATGGTGAATTGTCTTCATTTATCCATGTGAGTGACTTGACTTGCAGCGTTTACTGTCTGACAGTACACCGTGTTCCATTGACGTCAGAACTTTGAAGCTGCAAACAAATCTCGGGGCTAGCCGTTGTGTATTAGCCTTACCGTACATGCTAATGATGCCGTATGTGGTATTTTAGCTTAACACAAAATGATAAATGTTGGACAGAAACTACGTGTTATGACTGATTTAATGTGAAACAAATGCGACAAATGAGCTATTAATTAAACTTAATTGAGTTCCGACAACAAATGGAACGCAGCAGCAGTAGTCACTTACCTTTTTCCAGTCGTTCTACAACCTCATGATTATATGTCATCTTGCTTTTCACTTAAAAATGTCCCCAAAAAATATGAATCCAACCTGTGTTGCACACATAATCCTAATGTATTACCAATATCTACAGTCACGTGTGTTTTAGTGCAACAATATCATGATTTTCATCCGGATAATTGTGATATCTGTCTAATTTTCCCCATGTTTGTAGGACTTATATAGAAGAGTTTATGCAGCCAACACAGCTGTAAGATTCACCTCTTTTAATTATTAAAGCACCGTGTCGAGCAGGCCAGCACAGCCAAGGTGAGTAAACCCAAAATGTAAGTTTCAACCCGAACAGACGAGTTACGACAGGTTTCCACCTTCTTTAACGTGAGGTCTTTTACCCTGGGATTGGACCAAACCAGACATATGTGGATTTATCATGTAAGTGCTAATCACAGAATTTTTTTTGTCTTTAGTGGACTTAATCTTCATCTAACAGGATTTATTTCAGTATTTTATTACACATAACTATTGTCCACCACTAGCTCTCTATTTCTTATAAATTGTCTTGGTTTTTTTTCAAGGTTAAAAGTGCAAAGAAACATTATACTGCTCTTTTAAAATTTCCACAATCATAGTTTACAGATAAATACACATTTGCAGTTCATATATATACATATATATATAAAAAAAATCTAAGTGAGTTCATTTTCTACAGAAGAGTATGAGGGCCATATGTAAAAATAAAAAAAAAATAAAACCATGAATTCTGATTTAAAAAAAGTCAGAATTCAAGATTAAATTCGGACTTTGTTACTTTTATCTGACTAAGAATTCTGATAAAAAAGTCAGAATTCTTAGATTGAAGTCACAATTCATTTGGACTTTCTGACTTATCTCGGAATTCTGAGAAAACATTATTTCCCAGACTTTAATCTCAAAATTCAGACTTTTCCTCAGAAGTCTGGAAAAGAAATCAATTTTCTCAGAATTTTGACCTTCTCCTCAGAATTCTGAGAACAAATTCTGACTTCAATTTGAGAATTCATGCTGTTTTATATTTTTCTTTCTTTCATTTTTTAATGTGACCCTAATACTCTTCTGTGCGTTTCCAACAATAAAAAGCCAAAACAAAAGTAGAGTTCAATTAAAAACGTTTAAAAAACGTCCATTTGTTTTCTGGGTTCTCCCTGTTGCACTTCCTGTATGTATATAAAAAAACCGCCAGCCAACGTTGAGGATCCTCTCAGCCAATCAGAGCACAGCATAGTTGAAGGCCTCCCCATATCCCGCCTCTCTCAGGTATCTCTCGATGTTGATTGGCTTGGGTACGATGAGAACTGTCCTCCCATAGGCTGATTTCTCTGCCGCCTCGAGCTTCCTCGTCAGGTCCGCCACAGTGAGACGCTGCTGGGGATTCCAGTGGCAGCAAGAACGGATGATGCTGTACCTGTCCGCAACGTACCCGGTAAAAACACGGTTAAAACACGCGCCACACCCACTGAAATGTTAATATATATCACGTACACGTATTTAAAAAGGTTTTTACAACATTACATGTCGTTGAAAGTGTTCGAATGAGCGTTATCAAACCGCCATGTCAGGCAGGTTGTTGCACTCACGACAGGTTAGCTTGAAGGCGCCTGAAAGTGCCGCCGCCATTTTGTCTCGGTGTGAAACCAGAATGAAAAGTACATAAACAAGAAAAGTCCCGGGTTACTTAAAAAAAAAAAAAAAAAATTTAGTGAGTCATACGTACATTTAAGGTTTTTAACTTTTTAAATAAACTTGTTTACATGCGGAGCTGGTCTCTAAAAATCATCAGTTATTGACTGTTGAGTTTGGCTGTAGTGTCAACACAACTACTAATCGATTACCAAGTTAACCGTCAACTGTTTTGTTAAACGATTCATTGGTTTGGGAATTAAAAGCAGTTTCTGTGATTTTTCAGCTTCTGTATGTTAATGTTTTGAATTTATTGTGGTTATTGTTGGTATTATACCATATATATACACACTCGCTATTTTATTCATTGCTGTTATTTACAACATCATACATTGACCGTTACTAATCAAACATTTTTGTAAAATTCTGTTTAAATCTTAAGTTAAAAGTTGTATGTCGTGTATAGGATTAGACGTGTGAACGATCCAATTCACGATTTGATAAAAAAAAAAAAAAATTCCATTTTTGATTCCAAATTCATTCAGAACATAGAGCTGCTAATGTGACGTCTACTCATGATGATAAGTTTTGTATTATATATATTTGCATTTATTTAAGTATCCTGGGTATAATCTGAAACATTTGCATATGTTTTTGTTTTATTTCTCTATCTTAATCTGGTGTTTGTCACTTGTCTACCTCTGAAACCTTTGCTACTATAACCCCAAATTTCCCCAGTGTGGGATTAATTAAGTCTAGGGCTGCAACTAACAATTACTTTCAAAATCGATGAATCTATTCATCTATTCAACGGTGCTTTATAAATCTATATGGATTATTGATCAATCATTGAGTACTTTAGTTTGGTCTTCTTACAGGGTGTTGGAGCATGTCGGTGGTCGACTGAGATGCTTCCCTCTTTGCAGATGTTGCAGAAGTTCAGCCGCCATCAGCTCAGCAAACGGTGGGTCGCCTGGTAATGATAGTGATCATTTCAACACTTAAATGTTGTCCAGCATGATTCTGTCATTTGTTAAAGAGGAACTAAACCCCTGTTCTGAAGCTGACTCTGCCCAATGCCTGATTTTGAAAATCTATATACCCAATATAGCACGATCGAGTGACAGCAACCGCAAATGTTGGCAGCTTGCTGTGGTGTTTCCAGTGGCAGCTTAGAGCTGCATTTAGTGTGAGACACACATTTCAATAAGTTTCCACACTCACACACTCACACATGACATTCCCCACGCTGAGAAGTGATCAAACTTCACCGCACGTAAATCACGTAATCTATGAATCCATGATGCGAAGGCAGATTGCTCTACGTAGTTCATTCATACAGCTGTCTTGAATTAGTGACCAATCAGCCAATCAGAAAATAGTATTCACTGTTGCTGGGCAGAATGGACACGCTCAGGTCAGCCAAGTTCCACTTCACTGCCGCTGTCTCACATCTGTCCGCTTCCACAGCTGGAGTCAGAGACAAGTTTTTTTTGTGGTTCTTCTTCTCGCAAAGAAATCCACTTTAAATGTTGTAAACACAACAAACAGAGCAGTGTTTCTACAGAGCGAATAAACAGGAGCACGCTGACGATGTGGTGTCGTCACGGGATCTTTTATTCTGAAAAGTAAACCGGATGTTTTATTTTCCTACTTCCCCTCCCGCTCATGCTGAATTTATCTGCCAGAAATATGAGTGCTGCTATCCACTATGAGCCCCGCCCCCCCACTGCTGTGTCTGTGGGGGCGTGGCTAGAGGAGGTTTGGTGACGACAACATGGGAAGAACCAGCTAATGGGAACATTCATATGTAATGGGAGGTGTTTATCCAGAGAAGGCAGTACATACACACATTTAACACAAAATACGTCATTCAAATACTTTACACAATACTTTTAGTTTGAACCTGAACAAAGTGGTTTAGGGTTTAGTTCCTCTTAAGTAACTGAAATTACAGAACACTCACCCAGTGAGACCATTTCATAGAGGAGGATTCCAAAGGACCACCTGGTTAAAAAAAGAAAACAGATGTGTCGTTAAAAGTTTGGTCTCACGTTAAACATTTAATGTCCTTACTGGGTCAAGAAATTGGAATGAACAAAAACATCGTCTATGGATCTGGACACTCACACGTCGCTGCTCTTGCTCATGGCTCTTCTCGCCAGGACTTCTGGCGCCTGCCACTTCCTCATCTCCATGACGTCCACCTCCCCCAGAGAACCGCCCCGCGCTGTCCTCCGGTAAACGGAGCCCAGACCCCACAGCTTCACCGTCAGGTCTCCACCAACCAGGACGCTGCGAGCCCCGACGTTGCCATGAACGTAGCCTTTACTGTGCAGGTAATCCTACAGTGTGATGAAGAGGAAGATGAGGACAGTTTGTGTGTGTGTTCATATGAGGTCCTGAAACTGCTGAGAACCAGCCTGAAATGGATGCTCAATAAAATGCTCACCAAATGAAATCTATGCCCATGTTTTTAAAAGACTTTTCCAACAAGAAAACTTAGTAAACCACTCACTCGCCCACACCAAACCTCATAGAGCAAATCATCACACACACAGGAGTTGTTGATCCACTGCTGCCTCCGTCACTAAGGTCTAATGTCTGTGTCACTGATTTTCTCTGTGGGAGAGTTTTTCTTGTTCACTGTTGGAAAAGTTTGTCCAACATTTGGAGAATAGATTCTTATGTGGACTTAAGCTGATTTAGATTCAAGTCTTTTGGTAAGTGGTTATCATGTGTTTTTCCTCCTGATGAGTGAGAAATGTGTAAAGATGCAGAAAAAACTGATATTTAAGGGAGAAACTGACCAGAGCAGAGGCCACTTGTCCGGCCATGATGAAGATCCTCTTCTCTGTCATGTCACATGACGACCCTGAACCTGTGTTGTCCTTTAGTAACACGGAAGAAGAAAGGTTTAATGAGACCAAGTATGGACACTACGTCCCTTCAGTAGTATGATACACTGTCCCACACTGTCCCACACTGTCCCACAAAGCTGTAATTCCTCTTATGCCCAGAGTATTTCAAAGTTTGGTACCAGATGAACCTGCACCTGTCTACATCTCCACAGGAAGCCCAGCAGGTCTCTGTGACGCAGCTCCTCCATCACTATCATCAGGGGCGGCTGCACTGAGACCACGCCCAGCAGCGCGGGCAGGAAGGGGTGTGGCCCCAGTGCAGAGACGAAGGAGGCAAAGTTCAGGAAGTGCTGCTTCTCACTGCTGGTTGCTGTTTCTGCGTGGGAAAGAAAAGGTAGGAGTATTTGTGTTGGTCCCTAGTTTTTAGGTCCTTGCCCGTCCGTTCAAACTTATTTTGAGCACAATATCTTTAGGATATCTTAAGGGAATCCTTTGAGACTCAAGGATGTAGTGGTCGTTGGTGTCAAAGGTCAAGCTCAGAGGTCAGAGGTCACAGGGTGTTTTTTTTTTCCTCTTCTGGATCATTTAAGTTTGTTTTTTTTAATCTATAAAATATTCTTAAACGGTTAAAAATACTACTACTATTATATTTATAATATCCACTTCCAATATTTATTATTATATTTTTTCTTTATGGTAACTCTGTAACAGCCTTGAAACTCCTGGATGATGCAAGTACACATTTTTTTATTATTTTAATGATTGCTAAATATTTAACTGTACATTTTTGGTTTATAATAGTTCTTTCTAGTTTCTTTTACACGGAACATTTGTTAAAACAATCTTCCAGTCTAAAGTATTCACTCTAAAGAAGGGAATGAGAGTAAAGCTGCAACTAACAATTTCTTTCGTAATTAATCCATATTCACGATGAATCGATCACTTGTTTTGTCCATAAAATGTCAAAAAAAGTTGATCAGTGTTTGTCAAACCTGGAAATGATGATGTTCTCAAATGTCTCCACAAACAAAATTCATCAGTTTTAAAGATTTTAAAAAGATTTTATGGACCAAAGAAACCAGGAAGTATTCACATTTAAGAAGCTGAAAAATCACAGAAACTGCTTTTAATGAAGTTGTCGGTGCATGTTTACCTTTGAGGACTCTCAGGACCACGTCCCTGTTGTCCATGCGTCCTCTGTAGAGCGTGACCGCATCATTAGCTTTGATGTAGACGGACAGAGGCAGAGCCGTGACCTGGCTGAAGGCTCCATGGTGCCTCTCTGTGGTCACCTGCGGTGGTGCGCTCACGTTCGGCTTCACGTTCTGCTGCACTGGCTGAACCGACAAGGGCAGCACTTCATGTTCCAGCGGGTTCAGCCCAGGGGGCGCTGTTGGGATTAAATATTAGACGAGCGTGTGATAAAACAGTTTAAATGTTTAATTTACAGAAAACGGCGTTGATCCAATACTGTTCACAATCACTGGATTAAAAAACCTGAAATAACATAAATACATCGCTGAGAACAGACTTAGGGATGAACTGTATCTATATTTTTTCTGATATCTGAAATGTCTATATATCACAACATCTAAGTCACAATACAATACTATCATATTTAATTATCATCACTAGACTCAAGTAGAGCTGCAACTAACGGTTATTTTCATAATCGATTAATCCGTCGATTATTGACATAAACTATCAGAAAACCTTATAAAATGTTGATCAAACCTGGAAATGATGATGTTCTCAAAATGAGAAAAAATCCAGAGCAAAGAAATGAAGAAGATACTCACATTTGAGAAGCTTAAACAAACGCAAATCTTATTTAAAACCAATGAATCGATTATCAAAACAGTTGTCGATTGATTTAGTAATTGATTAATAATCGATTAAACGAGGAATTGTTTCAGCTCTAGACTCAAGCCATCATCATAATTCCTCTAATAATCAGGAAAATCAAATCAGAATGTTTGTGCTGTTTTACCGTCGATGCCCTGTAGGTGGGGTCTCTGCGTGTGCCTGTGCGATGACACATGGTGATGACGATGATGATGCTGCTGACGACGATGATGATGATGATGATGGTGGTGGGGGTTGCTATGGTGATGATTGTTGTTCTGAGGGGCTGTGATGTGTGAGGGTCTGCGTTCAGGACAGTACTGTCGCAGAAACACGAAGAGTAAAGTGACGAGCGTGAAGAAGAGGAGCAGCGTGGGGACGATGATCACCGCCTGCAGGTGTGTCCTTGTTACTGCAACACAGAGACAGAGAGAGTGTTAGAGTTTCACAGCCTGTCACTGTGGAGGGGGACACATTTCTGACCTTTGAACTTTGTGTCAGTATAAATTCTAGGGCTGTAATCAACCAAAGAAATTCTTGGTCGACTGAAGCCCTGAAAATCAAAGTGTTTGCATCACGTGCATCTGCACAAGAACACACACACACACACACACACTGAACACAGGAGCTGAGCTGTGAAACTGAGCTGATGTTGTTGGAGCAACATAACACAGACAAGTTAGCTTAGCGTTTTCATTTGACATGTCATGTTTTTAGTCGAGCTGTGATATGAAAACTTTGCATTCAACTTTTTTCCTGCCATCTGTTTTTGTAAAATGCTGCCACACGTCACACACACCTGCGCGTCACGCGTCAGGCGTCACACGTCGCTGGGCGTCACAGTGTCGTCGCCACGTCCACACCGTCTGCCTGCGTCACAAGCGTCGTGCGTCACCGTCACAGGCGTCGCTACGTCACCTGCGTCGTCACAGGCGTCGCACCGCGTCGTCTGGCGTCGCCCTGCCGCGTCACAGGCTTGTCGCTACCGTACCGTCTGAGGCGTCGCGCACCGTGCGTCACTGCGATGCTCCAATCGTCATACGCGTCGCCTGCGTCACCTGCGTCACGACCGCGCGTGCAAGCGTCTTCGCTTCACGTCTGACGTCGCGTCCCCCTGCCGCGTCACACATCACAGGCGCCTACGTCACGGCGTCGCACCTGTAGGCGTCGCCTGCGTCACCGAAGCGTCGCCCTGCGTCGCTATGAAGTCGCCACCACGTCTACATCACGGGGCGCGTCACCTGCCGCGTCACAGGCGTCGCTGCGTCCACGCGTCACAGGCGTCGCACCGTCGCACGTCAACGTCGCCGTCACGTCTGAGCGTCACCGTCTGAGCTGCTACACCGTCGCTACGTCACAGGCGTGTACCGTCTGAGCGTCGCACCGTCACAGCGTCTGGCCGTCACAGTCGCCTGCGTCACACCGTCGCTCACCTGCGTCGCTTCCGTCACAGGCGTCGCCCTGGTCTGCCACGGCGTCACAAGCGTCACAAGTACCGTCCTAGCGTCACAGCGTCGTCCTACGTCACAGGCGTCACTCCGCGTCAGGCGTCGCCAGCGTCGGCGTCGCGTCGTCTGAAGCGTCGCGTCACGTCACGTCGGCGAAGCACTCGCTGCGTCACGGCGTCGCCGTGCCTAGCGTCGCTGAGCGTCACAAGTGTCCTGCGTCACAGACCACGTCACCGCGTCTGGCGTCGCCTACGGCGTCGCTGCGTCGTGCGCGTCTAGCGTCCTGCGTCGCACACCCGTCTGGCGTCGCCGCGTCACCAGATCATCAGGCGTCTGCGTCCGCACAGTCGTCAACCCCAATCAGGCGTCACACTCTTTTGGCAAAGTGTAAGGACCGTTTTTCAACGAGGTCCACCTTTCGACTGGGTCCATCAATCATTTTACGCTCATCGTCTTTCGACTGACTGGTCCATTCATTTACTGCCGAATCATGTTTTTATGAAAACACTCAAACCTTACACTTCCAGTTTAACTCAATTACTGTTTTCATTCAATAGGGTAATCTGATTCTGCCCAACTGAAATAATCCGAAATTCAATTGATTACACAAAGTCAAATAATCTGATTAATTGAACAAAAATTGCACTTGCTGAATCAATCTGATTTAAAATCTCTCAGTAATCTGTTTTCATCCTGCAGGGTAATCTGAATACATACACCAACAATATTCTGATTACACCAACTGAAGCTATGTGAATACATTCCTCTGAATAATCTGATTGTGCACACAATTTGAACTCCCTCAGTAATCGGTTTTCTTCCTGTAATCTGAATACATCATCTGAAGTAATCTAAATACTTTCCCCAGAATAATTTGGTTGTGCCCACTGAAATAATCCGATTATAAATAACTGAACGAGATGCACTCAAATGATCTGTTTTTTTAAAACCACTGAATTAATCTGAATACATTGCACTGATAGCCGTAATCTGATTATATAGAGTATATGCTAACTGGATCAGATGCACTCAATAATCTGGTAATAATACACAGATTATTATTATTTATGAGACAAATAGAAATATTGATTTGATTTATAACCTGATATATATATTCATATAGAATGATGTAAAAAAAAACAACAACCTAACATATTATGATAGGAACTATCCCTTTAAGCCCTCTCTGACTTTTAACACAATTCTTGGGGCAGACACACACACACACACACACACCCTTGTCTAACATGATGACAATGCAGTGTAAAGACTGTGAAGGCCCTGGTTGTGTCACGTGTTCAGGTGTGGCGACACAGCATCAATCATGTTTCTGTCATTTCCATGAAACACACACAGAAGCAGCTCTCCCTTGTTTCTCCGTCACATTTGAAATATGAATGGTCATTTTGTTATTATGTAACTTAAGTATCTGTACTTAAATCATAGATCAATACAGAGTTCACATGCAGCTGCAGATAGACCGATAAACCCGTGAACCCTGGGCCAATAATTAAGCCAATATTTGTCACTTTTTGAATAACCAGCATTGGTAGATTATTCATTCATTTATTCATCAGCCAGTATACAGATACTATATAGAAGTTCACTGCATTACTTATTTTAGGGAAAATAACAAGAATAAAACAACTTTTAAAAGTTTTATATTACTGATAGTGACAGGTTTGGCAAAGAAAGAGAATCAGGATTTTTAAGATAATAAGAGATAATTGAAGACGGAGATTAAGACACAATTATTTTGTTAAATAAATAAATGAACATGTTTGGTCCATAATAGAAATAATCTGCAGATGAAAACCAGAGGGAATATGGAGCGTGTGAAACACTCTCAGGGAGGGATGAGGAAGAGTGAAAGGGTAGGAGACGAGGATTAGGGATCGAGGGTGGTGTCCTTACTACAGAGGTTGTCGTCGGGTGCACACGGATCGTCGTCCTCTGTGGAGTTGGATGACATTCTGCAGAGAAGATCAGTGTTACTATGAGCGGGAGGAGGAGATCAGTATTACCTCTGCTCAGCACACACACACACACACACACACACTTGATCACACCTCTACTATTAGATGCATGTTTGCTTTAATCTGCACTTTTAGATTTGACCTCAGAGCAGGAACTAAAGTTCTGTCACTGATGGAGAAGAAGTGCCACCTTTACTTTTACTAGCAATTAAACCTAATTAGAGCTTAGTAATGATTAAATATTTACACGTATACACCCATAGGAGGTGTTAGTGTAGCTGTCAGCAGAGCGAAAGGCAAAGTGAATAATGACTGGTTTAGAGAGGCTAATGTAACTACAGAACCCGGTCCTGTTTCTGACTGACATCGATCATAATCACAATCATATCATCTGACCTTGTTTCTCTCCTTGGATTTGAAGAGTTCTGACAAAACTCAGGTTAACGTGACGGCGTTCTCGTCGTGTTGCCGGCGGAGAAGCTTATGACGAACGTACGACGCCTTCATGTTTCATGTTGTAATAATGCAACATCATCCGCCGCTCTTTAGACAATGGAAACATCTAATTTAAGAGTGTGTGACACACACACACACTCCCACACACACACACACACACACCCTGTGGTATGAAGTAAGCATTCTTGTGTACAGTACAAACAAAGCATTATCACTAACCCTAACCTTAACCAGTTCCTTACAAGTGAGCTTCTGCCTCATTAGGACCAGGTTTTGGTCTCCATGAGGTCTTCTGGTCTTGACAAGGTCAGTGTTTATGACAGGTGCTAAAGAGATAGCACACACACACACACACACACACAGATACACGGTGTGTATGTCACTGAACCAGTTTAACTGCATTGTGTTTTCACACATGAACCTGCAGTTCTGCCGCATCAACACAACAAAAGACACACACACACACACAGAGAACAGACAGGCCTGGGGTGAGACAGACGCACACACACACGCACTTGTGTACATAGAAAGAATGGAGCACACACACAGAACAGACAGGCACAGAACGAGAACAGACACACACACACATAGAGAACAGACAGACACACATACAGAGTGGGAATAGACACACACATACACAGAACAGACAGACACAGAGTGAGAACAGACAGACAGACACACACACTCGTGTAAATTCACGTGTAAACTAAACACACACAGACACATTAAATGTTTTTACAATGTCACATAAAACAACTTTTGTTTAATGTCTCACATGAAATATTGTGATATTGTGAATTTTACCCCACAGTTTCACACTTAAATTTTATAATTATTTAACGTCTTACCTGGACCTGGACGAGCGTTCAGGGTTAGGGTTAGAGGTCAGGGGTCAACCTCGTCTCCAGAACATGCGTCGTTCCTGCCGCAATCCACGCAAAAGTGCGACTTTACCAAAAACCAAAGTCACGTCCGACTGCTC
>NW_025321377.1:0-2500 GCF_019176455.1 Solea senegalensis
GGGTCTCGGAGAGTGAGGGACGAGGCGTTCAGGGTCTCGGAGAGTGAGGGATGAGGCGTTCAGGGACGAGGTGTTCAGGGTCCATGGTGACGTAAACAGATTGTTTAATGTCGTTTGTTGTTGTTGTTTTCAGAGCGATCGTCTCCTGATCAAAGGAGCAAAGATCGTGAACGATGACCAGTCGTTCTGTGCTGACCTTTACATGGAGGACGGAGTCATCAAGTGAGTTTACACACTTACAACATATGAACGAATGAATGAATGATGAAGTTAAATTGAGGTTTAGGTAGAATATGCAGAAGTGATGACATTTACCACAGTCCTTGAATGCATCTCATCAGCTCAACAAAGACGACAAAAACGTTCATTTATTCACAGATTCTTCATTTCAATTCTTTTCTTTTTCTGTATTTTTCTCAGACAAATTGGAGAAAACCTCATCGTTCCCGGCGGCGTGAAAACCATCGACGCTCACGGCGGCATGTTGATGCCGGGCGGCATCGACGTGCACACGCGCTTCCAGATGCCGGATCGAGGAATGACGTCAGCCGACGACTTCTACCAGGGAACCAAGGCGGCGCTGGCCGGAGGAAACACCATGATCAGTGAGGGATGATCAGCTTTTTATTGTGTTCACTCAGTAATTAAATCAATTGAAATGTGTGTGTGTGTGTGTGTGTGTGTGTACAGTTGACCACGTGGTCCCTGACCCCGGGGTCAGCCTCCTCTCAGCGTTCGAGCAGTGGCGAGAATGGGCCGACAGTAAGTCGTGCTGCGACTACTCGCTGCACGTGGACGTCACTGAGTGGCACCGAGGGATTCAGGAGGACATGGAGACGCTGGTCAAAGACCATGGTGAGCACACGCACACGCACACACGCACGCTCACACACGCACGCGCACACACGCACGCGCACACACGCGCACACACGCGCATGTATGCTCCGCCACATGCACCGCGCTGCATACACCGCACACTCACACACCGCGCACACTCACCGCACACTCCCACACCGCGCACACTCCCACACAACTTCCCCACCGCCCATACCTTCCTGCCTTGCAGCCCCACCGCGCCTACATACGCTCACCACGCCACATACTGCGCTCACACCGCGCCACCGCCTGCTGCCACGCTCCACACACACACACACACCACGCACATGCCGCTCACACGCTGCCTGCGCTCCCTGCGCGCTCCACACCGCATACATGCGCTCACACATACTGCATGCGCTCACACGCATGCCGCACACTCCACACATGCCTGCATGCGCTCACACTGCACGCCGCGCTCACACACATGCACACGCACGCTCACACACGCACATGCACGCTCACACACACACACACGCACGCATGTTTGTTTACGACACTCACAGTAAAGTGGAAATATATCATTTAATTTATAATTTATCTATTAACTCTAAAACTCTGAAGTTTGTTCATAATGTTTTTCTGGCAGGTGTGAACTCCTTCCTGGTTTACCTGGCGTACAAAGATCTTTTCCAGCTGACGGATGCTCAGGTTTGACCTTCACCTCTTTTTCAATGTCGTTTCATTTGTATAATGTGTAATAATAATAATGATAATAATAATAATAATGATAATAATAATAATAATGATAATAATGATCATAATAATAATAATAATAATAATAATGATAATAATAATAATAATAATGATAATAATGATCATAATAATAATAATAATAATGATAATAATAATAATAAAGATAAAAATAATAATTAATGATACACAATTATAATAATAATAGTGTAATATTAATAATAATAATGATAATAATAATAATAATAATGTATGATAATAATATAATAATAATAATAATAATAATAATAATAATAATAATAATAATAACAATAATAATAATAATAATGATAATAATAATAATAATAATGATAATAATAATGATAATAATAATAATAATAATAATAATAATGATAATAATAATAATAATAATAATAATAATAATAATAATAATAATAATAATGATAATAATAATAATAATAATAATAATAATAATAATAATAATAATAACAATAATACAAAATAAATAATAATAATAATAATAATAATAATATTAATAATAATAATGATATAATAACATTAGTGACCAAACTAATCTATCTGCATGTGTCTCTGGGTTAGTAACATCATGCTTGTGGTGATTTGAAGATTTGAAGCTAAACCATTTCTATTGCCCCCTGGTGGCTGCGTCAGTACAGCTCATAACTGTGTGTGTGTGTCTGTGTGTGTGTGTGTGTTGCAGGTGTACGAGGTGTTCAGTGTGATTCGTGACCTGGGAGCCATCGCTCAGGTTCATGCGGAGAACGGAGACATTGTCGCTGAGGTACCACACACAAGTTCCCAAGTTCACAAGTTCACTCGTTCACACAATCACGCGTTCACCCTTTTACACGTTCACACTGAGCACCTGGGTTAATGTGTGTGTGTGTGTGTGTGTGCAGGAGCAGCGCAG
>NW_025321377.1:7500-9605 GCF_019176455.1 Solea senegalensis
GTCTGTCCGGTCAGTGAAACACGTGACCACGAGTTCACACGTTCACACGTTCATATTTCAGTCATTGACTCAAAGCACCTCAGACTCTCCTGATGTTTCTACAACATAGATCTTCTCAGTTATTGTTATTATTATTGTTAGAAACAGGGATTATAGAGGTATGTAAATCTTTAACTTACTGTACGTTTATAACTGCAAACAAACAATGATCGAAGATAACATGAAATAAAGTTTCTTTCTTTATAATCTATAGATTATACACATATATATAAATGATCTATAGATTATGTAATCTAATGTGTGAGGCCTATGTGAGGAAGAGGAGGAGGATGAAACTCTGCGTTAAATCTTCTTCCTCGGTCATTCTCTCTCAGGCGCTCAAGTCGACGACAACATTCCTCGCCGAAACACGCAGCGCATCGTGGCGCCACCTGGTGGTAAGGCCAACATCACCAGCCTCGGTTAGAGCTCCGCCCTCTGGCCACTGAGGAGGAGGCGGAGAGAGCTGAACCCAGTTTCTGCTGCAACCTGACCGGACCCACCGGACCACCGGTCAGCCTCCATCTTTAACTTCCTCCTCTGCTGCTGTTTTCACACACACACCCACTGTCCTCATGTCCTCATGTCCTCCAGAGGACACTGCTAGAAACAAAAGGAAAAAAAAAAATCAAGTCTGCCTCATAATGAAAAAAGAGAAAAAAAAATGGCCGCACTCTTTATTTGAGCACTTTTGACAACATGTTTTTTTTAAAACTGTATTTTTGGATGTTTTACTGTTGTTTTAATGGAGGGGGCGGAGCCTAAACTGAAGCGATGCCGTTAAGAAAAGAACATAATCTTATATTTGTATTTTCCTCATAATTTAAATGTAGCTTGAGTTTATATCCACTCTTGTTATTTACTTTTTTTTGTTTTTGAATCTGTTAATCTGTTAATCTGTCTGTGACACACACACACACACACACACACACCGCTGCTGTTGTTGATGAGTCGTCAGGACTCGGGCAGGTTGTAAATGGAGCTTCATCTGCGAGCGTTAAGTGTGAGGATTAACAGATTAACGGATTAACGGTGACTTTGCTTCATCGCTTCTTAACAACATCGTGTTTCACGCGCCGCTCGCCGCGCAGCCGCAGGATTTTCACACAGACTCTGTTTTTGTGCCTGAACCTCTGAAGTTTTGTCTCTTTGTTGAAGTGAGTGAAGGATTAAAATAGTCAGGATTAACCGATTCAAAGGTGCCAGAGTCCGTGCTTTCGTCCGGGCCTCCGTCCTCCGCGGGTGGGCGGAGTCTGTGTGGAGACGAAAAACGCTCGATATGTTGAAATGTAATAATGTTTTAGAGTTTTTTTTCTCTTTAACTTGTTGTCAAACTGCTTTTTAACACACACACACACACACACACACACACACGCACACACAGCCTCTGACCCTAACTGGAATCATCACAACTAAAAACCTAACCCTGAAACCAGGTCTTAACCCTGAAACCAGGTCTTAACCCTGAATTGTTCTGCTTCTCATTCTAACAACACGTTCATCATAATAATCGTCATTAAACTGTCGCCTCAGTGTTGTATTAAGTCACTGTGAGCACAGATGTTTGCAGCGCCCCCTGCTGTCGTCTTCATGTCTCTCACAGATTTATACAAACCTTCATCTGTGTGTCTCTGTGTTTGCATCTTTACCCACAATCCTCTCTGTCTCTATAGTCTGATTTATCACAATGTTGGAGGTTATTTAAGGAGGCGTGGTCTCCATGGCAACGTCTCACAACAACAGGGTCCGTCAGGACGAGGACGTTTGTCTTCAGAAAAACTTCACACAAACAAAATTCACTTACTCACTAAAGGTTCTGGTTTTCATCTGTCTCTCTCTCTCTGTCTGGCTCTCTCTCTCTGTCTCTCTCTCTCTCTGTCTCTCTCTCTCTGTCTGGCTCTTTTTTTCATTGTTTCTGGCTGTTGCCATGGCGACAGACCCTTCCACCTCTCACCCCACACTCTGGGGTTCTGCCTTTTGTTTGTCATGGCAACGATTGTCAGACTCTGGTGGTTGCCGTCAGCAACCTGCTCTGACCTGGTGCTATTACTACATACACACACACA
>NW_025321378.1:0-12500 GCF_019176455.1 Solea senegalensis
CACACACACACACACACACACGCAAAAGTGAAACCCAACACCCCGAAATCGAGGGTGGCACAGAGATGGTCGTTAGTCAGATGTCACCTGGCACCGCCCCCACACCCTGCACATGCACAGGGGTTTCCTGACCACTGAGCAGGGGCTGCAGGAGGGTGAGGTGGGTGAGGAGGGTGAGGCGGGATCATTCAGGCGTCACAGCTCCACTCACATCACAGTAAACAAGCCCCCACACACACACACACACACACACACACACACACACACACACACACGCACACACACCCACCCGCACCTTAAACGCAGCGCGGGAGCGACAGCTCCAAATCACACATGACAGTTTGACTGACAGGCCGGTGTGGGCAAGAGAAGCAGTGGAAATATGAAAAATAATAAGCCGTAATATTATCCAGACAAGACGAGGAGGAGGAGGAGGAGGAGGAGGAGGAGGTGATAATCTGTTATACTCTCAGCTACAGATTACAACGACTATTTTTGATCAGAATAAATCAATTGCCTCGTGTGTGTGTGTGTGTGTGTGTGTGTGTGTGTGTGTGACAGTAAAATCCCTGGTTTTCTCTGTGGACTTTGGTGTGGGAGAGTGAGCGGTTTACAAACCTCACGTTGTTAAGATGTGGCAGACTTGGCTACAAAGAGGTTTTTGAGATGAGAGTCAATGTAAATGATTTATCTGCACCTTTAATATCCACGACACCGAACTCCGACCTGACGTTTGTGAGCTATGTTTTCATCTGAAACCTGTAAATATTCCCACATATCTTCATCGCCGCTCTCCGATCATTAAATTACATCTTCTCTGATTCATCGCGGTGACAAAACTTCGCCTCTTCGAAGTTTAACAAAGCCATTTTTTTACAGTGCGTGTGACCTGTAAATAAACGTGTGGCAAAGAAAAGAAAAACAATGAGGCCGCGGCGGTGGATTTAATATTAATAACAGAACATATCAATCACCGTATCATCATCTGTCTTCCTCACGCTGGATGACACCAGGAAAATAAAGGCAGGTGAGGAGGAGAAAAATTCAATATATTTTTAATCTAGAGGATGTAATCAGATTATGCGTCTGCCAGGGGCGACGGATTTCATAAGGAATAACCCGTTTTTCGGCGGAGGGCGAGCGGCGCAGACGGCCGCGTTGGCCGTGCGATCTACATCGACACTGACAGATTCTAATAAATGCGCTGGGAGGCGCCGCAGAAACTCGACGCCGTGTAATCGCTTTATCGCGACAAACCGGAATTCCAACGCCGTCCCGTGTGAGCGCGGCCGGGGGAAGATTGAATTAGCCGTGAATTGCTCGTGCTTGGGGAGCGGAGAGGAGGAGAAGAGGGACGGACGGACGCACAGAGAGGGACAGACGAGGACTTGGCAGCGTCTCCGTCCTCTCGGGGAGCGGCTCGGGTTTCAGACGCTAACTCACACTAACTCACGAGGACAGACACACACATGCTCCGCTCAACTTCCTCCCAGCGACAAGAGAGAAAAACCAGCGTTTACATAAAACTGGTAACCACAGAAACCAAAGTTAAACATGTGGCCTTCAGCTGTCGGAACAGAACACGTTTTTAACTTTCTCTGCACCACAAATGTCCAACTCGTGTTAGCGTTGGCAGGAAACAACATAAAGCTGGAATACTGTCTTTATACTGTGTTCATAATGTATAATAATAGTGTGTTCCACTTATTACTAGTAGGTCATTTCAACTGTAGCGCCCCCTAAAGTTGGAGTAAACTGAAGTTTACTGAAGAAAAACTGAAGAAAAAGAAAAAAAACTTCATGTATTAAGTTCATTCTAACTAAAGTAACTTTGTTGTTTTTTATATAACTTGATAAAGTTAAGTTTGGATGACCTTAATTCATAAACTGAGGATTATTAATTTACGTTTGTCAATGATTTACTTTTCTGAGTGCAATTCAAGATGGCTGAACATCGTGATGACATCGTATATCGTGACTTAAATATCATAATATTGTCGTATATCGTGACTTAAATATCATGATATCGTATCTCGTGACCTTAATATCGTGTAGATATCATATATCATGATTTAAATATCGTGATATCGTATATATTGTGACTTAAATATCGTGTAGATATCGTATATCGTGACTTAAATATCGTGACTTACATTCTGAGATAATGTATATGTAGATTTAAATATCATGATATTATCGTCTATTGTGATTTAAATATAATATTATCGTATATCGTGATTTAAATATCGTGATGATATCGTATATCGTGACTTAAATATCGTGATGATATCGTATATCGTGACTTACACTCTGAGATAATGTATATGGTGATTTACATATCATAATATTATCGTATATATTGATTTAAATATCGCTGAAAATTCACGTTTGTTGTGAACGCAGCATAAATGTGAGTTAGTTGATCTGTAAGAATAAATGTTAATCTGCATTAATCTGAAACAAAAATGACTGTGAATTTACTCCACATACACATAATCCCTTCACCTTTATTTCTTCTCTTCAACTTAGATTAACTTCTCTTAAACCTGAGTTTCACTTTTTCTTCTTATCACTGTGGAGCCATTTTGTTTCTCTGGAGAAACAGAAGTGAGAGATCAAACCCTCGCAGGGAGAGAGCGGAGAGTCCCGGCCCCGCTGAGGCCCCGCGACTCCACATCACAGCCTGACAGGGTTTCCGGGGTCGCCACGGCTACAACCCAGATGCTGCCGCTAAGCAGCAGCAGCAGCAGCAGCAGCAGCAGCAGCAGCAGCAGCAGCAGCAGCGGGTCGCCGTGGAAACGGAAAGTGTTGACTGCAGAGAGATAAAGGAGTCGATTCTTTTCCTCCCGCGGAACAAATACCAGAGCTGTGCGAGTGTGGAGGGAGTGAACCTTCATGCATTCATACGCCCACAGAGTGTCATGTGAGGATGAGGATGATGATGGTGGAGACTCTCGCTCTCCCACACGCCCTGTCACTCTATCGCTCCTTAATCACTAATATCACAGCGTTGACCCCGGCCAGTGAGGAGGAGGCGGGGATTTGCATAATTGCCCCCACTCGCCAGACGAGTCTCCACTCCAGCCCCGATGAGAGCGTCTCCAGTGGAGCATGTGTACAGTTAGATAACCACGGCTGAGAGGAAGTTCAAAAAAACAGAAGAAGAAGAAGAAGAAAAAGAAGGAAAAAAGAGAGAGAGAGTTGTGGGTGTTTGAGATAAAGGGTTTTAACTTGAACGTCATTCATGTCAATCAGTATTCATGTTTTTAACTGCATCAACAGGCATGTTGAGCTACAGTAGAAGATGCGTTCAAGAGACATCGTAAACGTCATCACTTTGGTAAGAACCGAGTTTGTTGACCTTATCAAAGCAGCTATGAGATGCATTCAAGGAACCTCGCATATGTCATTACTTAAGTTGAAGAAACTTTGTAAATGTCACCACTCTGCTGCAGCCACAGTGTGTTGAGCTTAAAGAAGCAGCAACAGTAGAAGATGCGTTCAAGAAACCTCGTTAAAAATAGCATCACGGCCTAGAGCAGCAGCTACAAGATGCATTCAAGAAACCTCATAAATGTAACGCTTACAGAAATGTCGTCCACGATATAGACATACTGTGTGGTGTTAAATGTCAGAATAAAACACATTTATTGATAAAACATTGTCTTCTTTCACTCCTCCTCCTCCTCCCTCCTCCTCCTCCCTTTTTTCATTCCTGACATTTTTTTCCCTTTGGGAACGAGGCGGGAACAGATCCGTCAGCTTTTTCATGCTTCACTGTAGGACGAGTAAAAGCGACACAAACGCAGGGACGGACGGACGTGACACAGGAACGGGATTAAAACAGGAAGTGCAGCAGCAGGAGTCTCTCACACACACACACACACACACACACAGCACCATTAGCTCTTGTAAAGATTTCTTTATTGGTGCATGTCACGCTCTTCACTTCTGCTAAACGCCGGCAGAGTCTGCTGATGAAGTAACAGCTTTCATCAGAGCCACTGTTTGCTTTTTGTCTCCATGGATACGACGGCCAACAAAGTCCCACAGCGCTCGCCCCGACTTTATGACAACATGCCTCAAAAAGTCCGGGGAAACCAGTCCAGGCGAGAGAGACCGAGCCGAGGGGAGAGAGAGGGAGAGAGAGAGAGAGAGGGAGAGAGAGGGAGAGAGAGAGAGGGGAGAGAGAGGGAGGAGAGAGAGAGAGGAGGGGAGAGAGAGAGAGAGAGAGAGGGAGAGAGAGAGAGAGGGAGAGAGGGGGAGAGAGAGGGAGAGAGGGAGGAAGAGAGGTTACGTAAGTGTGAGGCTGTGCTGATACATGAGAATCACATTAAAGACACTCACATCTTGTTTGACTCTGTCGTGATGCAGCTGCTGCGCGACAGGAAAGAAAGACGCGCTGAAGCAGATTAGAGACGAGTGTGACAGGAACGAGGGAAGAGGAAGCGACCGCAGAGCCAAGGTTCCTTCAAACTGTCAGGAACACTTTCTTACAAAGACATTTTGTTACATTGTTGGCAGAAATGTAATATTCTGTGTTTGTAACGGTGTAAATGACCATATATGAGGCGATCCTACGATAAAACACCGATTTTTAAACACCGTCTACGACGTCTACGTCACACGTTCACGTCTTTATCTAAGTTTGTGAAACACTCACTCTCCCACACCAAAGCCCATAAAGAAAACCAGTGATTGTAGCTCACGGGGACACAGGAGCTGCTGGTCCTCTGCTGCCTCGTGTGGTCACTTTTGTCACAAAGCAGAAGTGACAAAATGAGACATTAGAATGTAGTGGTGTGTGTGTGTGTGTGACCTTAAAATCACTGATCTTCTCTCTTTGGTGTGGGAGAGTGAGTGGTTCACAAACTTCAGTTTCACAGTGAGATAAAGACGTGAACGTGTCTGTGTCTCAGTTCTAGTTCTCAGCAGCAGGGGGCGCTCACAGAACAGTCACATCAAAAAAAACCTCAACTATCACTTTAACCACAGAGAGGGCGGGGTCATGAAAGTCAGAGACAACAGAGACAGTCAGAGACAACAGAGACAGTCAGAGACAACAGAGACAGTCAGAGACAACAGAGACAGTCAGTGACGTCAGAGACAACAGAGACAGTCAGAGACAACAAAGACAGTCAGAGACAGTCAGAGACAGTCAGAGACAGTCAGAGACAGTCAGACTGTAAACTGTGGATTGATGACCCTGTCAGAGACACTGGAGGACGTTTGACGTCCAACACGTGCTCACACTTTACATTTATATCGCGATAAAAATATAAATATCTCTAAATACCAGGATGTTGTTTTTATTAAATTGTCGCACGGTGAGATTTTTATTCCGTTATTTAACGACAGTTCAGTGTGAATCCATTTGTGAGATTAATGCGGATTATTTTAATAACTCCGCGCTACGTTTCGCATGCTTTATTCACTCACTCACTCACTCACTCACTCATTCATTTATTTATTTCCACTTTTAAAACAGCAGCATCAGCAGTGGAGCTTTCGGTGCTCGACTCCTTCCACAGACCCTTCATCCCGAACAGCTTTAATCTCCCGCTGGTCCTCCGGGCGACCCATCCAACGCTCATTTACATAAATCTGCATATTTCCCATTAGGCTCCACTTGTTGCCTTTTCATGGAAAACTCAGATATGGTGATGATCGTCCTCGACAGTAATGGTCCGATATTTCCCTCACACTCTCTCCTTCTGCCTTTTCTCCTTCACTGCCTCTTCATCCCCTCTCTCTCTCTCTCTCTCTCTCTCTCTCTCTCTCTCTCTCTCTCTCTGTCTCTCTCTCGGTCTCTGATAAAATCACGTGCAGTTAACTCGTCGTGCGTGGATGTTCGCGGTCGCTCGATCAGACTCTCAGAGTCCGATCTTTGTCAGCGTTCGCGTCAGAAAAAAACACCGATCTCGAAAGGTCAAAATATAATATACTGTGTGTGTGTGTGTGTGTATACATATATATGTCTAAACTCCAGCTAACGTGATACATTCAAGAAACCTCGTAAAATTCATCACTTCTGCAAACACACACACACAAAGTCCGCTCGCTAAATACATGCTGCTGCTGCTGCTGCCACCTTGTGGTAACAGAAACACAACAAAGTAGTTTTTTTATGGAGTAGAAAGGTATGTGGGAAGTTTGGAGAATAAAAATGGTTAAGAGTTTGCTGCCAACTAGTGGCTGGAGGATTAAATACGACACGTTTCTATTATATCAACACAGCGTTTCAAAGCATTGAAAAAGCAGTACACCATGAATTAACAACATATTTCTGCACTGACATTTACTACTGCCCACTAGTGGTTGGAGGCTGTACTACGACAACACAGCGTATACACACCAATATAACCCGAGTGGATAGAAAAGCTTCTTCTGCACGTCCTGTACGACAATTAGCAGAGAGTGGCAGCGCCGCAGGCTTTCATTAGCTTCCTTTTCTCGGGCCGCGTTCAGCGATGGAAACAGACGAAAACCCTCGGTGTCACTTTTCCCCCGCGGCGGCGACGGCGCCGTTTTCCTGCAGGGCCACTAATCAAGCTTCCGTCAGACCTCCAGCGCTTAAATGTGCCTTTAATTGCGTCGGTTCTGGAAGCGTCGTTAAGTAAGAGCCGGGGAAAACACGTCTCTTAATGCGACTTAGCGATGCCCGGCAAATCAAAGAGCATCAAGTGAATTAATGAGGGTGAGCGGTGAGCGCATTAACAGCCACATAAACAAATACATATCTCTCAACGAGACGGCAGCAGAAACAGAGGGATGACGATGAGGAGGAGAAGGATGAAGACGTGATGAATAGACTGTGTTGTCAACGGGTGTCACATACTGTCCTTTAGTGCACAATAGACCTCACTTCAACAGTGGAAACACACACGTGTTTGTTCTGCAAACAGACGCCGCTTCACTGACTGAAGAGAGGAGAGGACGCTTCTGAAGAAGAAGAGGAGGAGGAGGAGGAGGAGGAGCAGGAGTGCTGGCACAGATGAAAAAGAGGAGAACTGGAAATATGAAACCTTCCGAGTTATTAAAAGCTGCCTTGCGAGGGCAGCGCTCCTGTCGTTAAGTGCTCTTTCAATTATTAACAGAGCTGCCGCCGCTTTCATCCGCTGGCGTTTGAATGCCAACACACACACACACACACACACACACACACACACTCTCTCACACACACACACACACACACACACACACACACACACAGCAGGTATTCATGCTGTCATTGTGGATGAGCAGATCAAAACAGGTCAACAGTGAACACATGAACCCTGACAGAATGAAACAAACTTCACCCTCATGTCTTTAGATGTCGCCGAGTTAATCACGTCTCAGCTTGTTCAATGGGACTAAACCATTTTTTTTTTACCAAATCCATAATCAGGATCAGATCCAGTCTAGATTGTAGAGAGTCTGATTCTGCACACACAAACAAAATCCGGTTCAAATCCGATGACTTTTGATAGAGATATGATATGATGTTTTTACAGTTTTGCCCATTTATAAGAGATGGCGATTTCTTGTAAGTTTCATCATTTTTGTGATGTCATCAGTGGGTGGATTCTTAACAAAATTGAATGGGAACATACTTGCATGATCACATACCCATCAGAAAAAAATCACCCTGATCTGTTGAGATTTCGCTGAGATAAACACATGTGAACTTGTTACATTTAATTTGATGCCAAATCCATAATCTGGACCCCGTCCAAATGAAACTTGGTTTACTGGTAGAGAGTCCGATTCTATATATATATATATATATATATATATGTATATATATACCAAAATTAATACGATGAGTTTTTACAGAGATATGAGATATGATTTTCATCGGTAGCTTCTTAAATGTGAATATTTTCTACTTTCTGTCATTTTTCAGCTTCTTAAATGTGAATATTTTCTACTTTCTGTCATTTTTCAGCTTCTTCAATGTGAATATTTTCTTCTTTGTGACATTTTTCAGATTCTTAAATGTGAGTATTGTCTACTTTTTTTTCAGCTTCTTAAATGTGAATATTTTCTACTTTCTGTCATTTTTCAGCTTCTTCAATGTGAATATTTTCTACTTTCTGTCATTTTTCAACTTCTTAAATGTGTGAATATTTTCTACTTTCTATTTTTCAGCTTCTTAAATGTGAATATTTTCTACTTTCTGTCATTTTTCAGCTTCTTCAATGTGAATATTTTCTACTTTCTGTCATTTTTCAGCTTCTTAAATGTGAATATTTTCTAAATGTGAATATTTTCTACTTTCTGTCATTTTTAGCTTCTTAAATGTGAATGTTTTCTACTTTGTAACATTTTTCAGCTTCTAAATGTTAATATTTTCTACTTTCTGTCATTTTTCAGCTTCTTAAATGTATATTTTCTACTTTTTTCTACTTTTTAAATGTGAATATTTTCTACTTTCTGTCATTTTTCAGCTCCTTAAATATGAATATTTTCTACTTCTCTCTTATTTTCCATTCGTGAATATTTTCTACTTTCTGTCATTTTTCAACTTCTTAAATGTGAATATTTTCTACTTTCTGTCATTTTTCAGCTTCTTAAATGTGAATATTTTCTACTTTCTGTCATTTTACAGCTTCTTAAATGTGAATATTTTCTACTTTCTGTCATTTTTCAGCTTCTTAAATGTGAATATTTTCTACTTTCTGTCGTTTTTCAGCTTCTTCAATGTGAATATTTTCTACTTTCTGTCATTTTTCAGCTTCTTAAATGTGAATATTTTGTAGTTTCTGCGATTTTCCAGCTTCTTAAATGTGATTTTTATGTGATTAGAAAATGATCTGGTAAATCCCGAGTGTTTCCATGTGAACGTCAGTGCCATAAACCCGGAGCGTCAGCTTTAATCCGGCGTCTCTAACAGCACCGGTGTTTGAAAGCGAGTCGACTGAAACTTAGTGGAGTTGGGATTGTTCAGCGCTGACACTGAAACACGACTTATCGACCGCCGTCCCCGAGCGTTTCTACTGTGGAGACGGGGACACAATGCACCGGGGCGTGCCGGCGGCCGTCCCCTGGGACCGCCGTCCAATTACAGCTGAAAATGAGGCGGGAGAACGGTGAGATTGGGCTGAGGGAGCAGCGGCGAGGTGATGATGGCACTGAGAGATGGAAAATAAGGAGGGCAAGGATGTGAGTAGCACTTCAAATTAATGGAGCAAGGGTGGAGCGGGACTCCCAGGGCCGGCTGGTGACATTAACTCCGCCCTCGAGTCCAGTCGTCGAGCAGAGTCCTATCGAGCGAGCGTGACGAGTTAACTGCACGTGATAAAGAGTCATATCTTTAGTTTCATAAATCAATCAAAAGACGCTGATACTGATACTAGAAATCAAAAAAGATAAAAGGTTAATATTAATGCGTTAAAAAGACTCATCAAAATGAATAAACAGCATCTGTTGACTTATTCATGGACCTTATCGATGTCTTATTAATTGTTAATTACAGCTTAGTACAAGATGAGGTCAACTCATTTAACTTATTTGGTATGAAATTTGCCAAAGGTTTGTCTTATTTGTGATATTTTATCAATTTTAACTGCTGTAATACAGTGTGTCGAATAAATAGTTACGTTCTTCACCTTGAGTACATAAAATGTTCCCATTTAAACGACACACTCTTTCGCTCTCATCATGAGGATAACAAATTCTGCATTCTTTGTTATTATGCTTTAATTCCAACATACTATACTCAAATTTGAATTTATATTTTACACTTATCTACATCATTTTCTCAGTTTTTTTACATTATATTTATTACTCTTTGTTAGCCAGCAGCTTCTGATTTATTTCTTTCTTTTAACTTAATTTGGTATTAATGTCACACTAAAAGCATTGATTTGACTTAAATTTAACACAATGTCAAAGTGAATTTGGTAATATTCCGAACTGGTGTTAAACTGACTGTTACTTTAACTCCATACATTTTATGAAGGGCCGAGAAAAAATACTAAAAATGAATACATTGTGTTTTAATAATCAGAACTGATAAAGATTAGATTATTATCAAAATGGAAAACAGAGGTTTAATCGCAGGTGGACATTTTTGTACTTGTGCTGCTGAGTGTGAAGTTCCTTTGAAAAAGTGACAATAAACATAAAATAACACAAAAAATAACGTATGTTGGTGCCAAGTGACAAACTCAAGACCCATCATCATACAGGTTATTGAAAACATTGCATGTTTTATGGTTTTAAATGTTAAAAAAGTTAAAATGCTGAAACATTTGATTGATTTTGTTCATCAGGATCAGATTTAATGTTGCTTCAAAGAAGAATCAGTGAACTGAAAGACAGAGAATATGAATAAATATTGAGTTTAACAGCAAATATTTAAGGAGGGAACATTTTTGCACTTGTGAAGTTATTTTTTAAAAGCTTGGATGATGATGATGATGATGATGATGATGATCATATAACTGAGGAATTCAGACGGTGATGTCGATTTCATCTGAAACCAAATCACCTCTTTTTTTCTTTTTAAAGAAAATGACAAATTGAGAGATTTTCTGCAAAGATCTTAATCGACAGCGACAGAGAGCGCTCACTCCACATGTCATATTTGGACGACTCTGCTCCGAGAGCTATTAGGCAGAGATGTGTTCGCCTATAAAAGAGCTCTTCTGTGTGTGATTGCCATTTAATAGCCGGCCATACGTTCACGCTCCACTCTCGCTTTAATGTAGCGGCACGCCGGGGAGCGCCGGCGAGGACCCGGGGCCTCCCAACATCTCGTCCAAATTACCGTCATCTTCCAGAGCGCGGCGTCGAGGGGATGAGATGAAATGTTGTCATAATGTCGGAGCTCGTCGCCCCTGTGTGTGTGTGTGTGTGTGCGTGTGTGTGCGTCTGTGTGTGTGTGTGTGTGTGTGTGTGACAAACACTAGATACTAAACCAGAATTACGACGATAAATCCTCTCTCGCCGTTACACGTTTAATGTGGATTTAATTAATACCAGGCCGGTTGTTTATCAGAAAACATCCCATAATTCTGCATTTTTATAAGACATTGTCTCATCTCCACTGGTTTTACTGGAGATTTTTTAATGACGCCGTCTTTTTGTTCCAGAGGCTTTTTCTTCACGCTGGGGAAAATATGAAAAACAGCAAAGAGCCAGAGTTTACTGCAAAACATGGGTTTTTATCAGCTGACGTCCAACAATCACCAGAAATCACCAACAATCACCAACAATCACCAGAAATCACCAACAATCACCAGAAATCACCAGAAATCACCAGAAAACAGTGACACACACACAGATCGAGGACACGGTCGCCGCTGCAGAGGAAGTTTTTTTTCCGCCGCGAGTCAGCGACGCTTTTAATACATCCACAGTCACATCAGTGGCACATTAAGAGAGCGTAACCACGGCAACAGAGCGCAGGATTATGTCAAAGCACAAAAGATCCAACTACGCTTTGTTTCAAGAAATGAAAAGAAATAATAACAACAACAACAACAACAACAACAATTAATAATAATGATAAAAAAAAAAGAAATTAAATTAAAAGAAAAAGGTTAAAAAAAAATGAACTCAAGGCTGCGAGGGCCGGACGTGGAACACCTGTGTGTGTGTGTGTGTGTGTGTGTGTGTGTGTGTGTGTGTGTGTGTGTGTGTGTGTGAGGGACCTGATGTTGTGCATTAAAGGATAGTTCAGGGTTTTTTAAGTGTCACTGAGGCACTCACTGAAAACTGAAGTTTGTGAACCGCTCACTCTCCCACACCAAACCCTCTGCTGCCTCGTGTGGTCACTTTGTGTCAATGCGTTAATCCAAATGGAGGATTTTTAAACATTAAGACATTTGAACTTAGTGATGGAGGCAGCAGTGTGTGTGTGTGTGTGTGGTTTACAAACTTCAGTTCAACAGTGAGAGAAAGACGTGATCATGTGACGTCGACTGACGCTGAGGGTTCCTCCTCACACACACGCACACGCACACGCACACAGTGTGGCGTGAGCTCTAATGACCATGATGGCTGCGGGGCTTCCTCCTGAGTCATGTGACTGAGCAGAACATTAAGCAACAGTCCACACACTGTTTCTGCAGCTGCAGCAACACATTTACATTTTTATTATTATTCTCTTGTTGTTTTGGTCTGTGTTTAGTTTAGTTTAGTTTAGCCGTCGTTTCACTGGAACATGAGGATCTTTGAGACGTGTCGCCGCGTCAACGGACCAATCAGAGCGCAGCTTTGTTTCCTGCCTTCATGGACCTGATTTTCAGTTTCTTGGAAGCTAAAACTCTCGTTAATGAGAAAAACATTAAAGCTCTTGTTTTCACTTCCTTTGCAGCAGCAATGACTGTTTGCTTTAGAGAGACTGAAATATCAATATATCTGTGATTACTTATTATCATTTTGCACGAGGAAGAAAACTCACTCGGATTAAAAGGAAGAAGTGAGAGAATCTGCAAAACTATGAATCAGCTGATGAACATGTGACACTGAACACTAGAGGTCGACCAAGAGTTCATTTTTAAAAAAGC